>NW_027187336.1:15031684-15112008 GCF_028583685.1 Petaurus breviceps papuanus
GAAGGAAGGAAGGAAAATACAGGATAAATAGGAAATAATAAACAGAAGAAAGGCCCTATAGTTAAGGGGAGTTGGGGAAGACTTCCAGTAAAAAATTTTAGTTGGGACTTAAAGGAAGCCAGGGAGGTCAGTAGTTGGAGCGGGAGGAAAGAGCAAATTCCAGGCATGGGAGACAGTCAGAGGTAATGCCCAGAATGGAGAGATGCAGTGTCTTATTTATGGAACAGCTGGGAAGTCCATGTTATTGAATTGAAGAGTATTTCAGGAGTAAACTCTAAAACTGGAAAGGTAGGAGGCCAGCTATTTTATGGAGGGTTTTGAAAGCCAAAAAGCACTTTGTATTTGATCCTAGAGGCAACAGGAAACCTCTGGAATTTATTGAGAGGGTGACGTGATCAGACCTGCTCTATAAGAAAATCACTTTAGCAGTTGAATGGAGGATTGATTTAAACCAGGAGAGACTTAAGGCAGACAGACCCACCAGCAGGCTATTTCATTAGTCCAGGGGTGAGGTGATGAGGGCCTGAATGAGAGTGGTGGCAATGTCACAAGAAAGAAAGGGGTGTATATGAGAGATGTTGCAGAGGTGAGCTCATTAGGCCTTGGCAACAGGTTGGATATGGAGAGGGAGGTAGGGGGTTGAGAATAAAGCATAAGTCCCAGGTTTCAAGGTCAAAGGACTGGGAGAATGGCATTGCCCTCTACAATAAAATAGAAAGTAAGAGCAGGGAGGGAAAGTAGGAAGGGGGAATTCACTCTAGCATTGAATAGACAACCTCCTCCAGAATGGGAGATTAGGAAGGTTTTTGTTCTGAGACTTAGGGATATTGTGGAGTGAAAAAAAAGCAGTAGGGCCTATGTCCAGCCCCTAATCCTGCCTAATGGCCAGGTAGGAGTCAAAGAAAACAAAGGAAAAACTAGGTCCCATTGCCTTTGGAGAAAAAGTAAACCACAAAGAGCCTCATTGACTTCAGAGTTATGGAAAATCCCTGGCTTTGTTACAGGACATTTATCCAAATCCATGGCAGAACACACTGCAATAAGTCAAATACAAGGCCTCTCATGCATGTTTCAGATATTGCTCAGGGGCCATTTTTCTCTGCTTAAAGTGTTCCAAGAAACAGAGTACATGACTTGAGAGGTGGCCAAAGACAAGGACATTGAGATTGTGGGTAAGCAGCTGCTCTGGAGGTATTTGAAAGCATCTGACTTGAATTCAGAGACAATTATAATTTGTAGTGCCAAGAATAAAGGTAAAGATCAAAGGGGGCAGGATAGGAAGATCACTGGGGCCAAGTTTAACCTGGACAGAAAATCTCCCTCAAGCAAATAGTGAAAACCACCCCAGACTGAGGTGATAGAAACCTGGATTGGATGTTACATATGTGAGCTGGATTAAGGACAAATGGAGATGAGAGACCTGGTCCCTACCCTTGAAAAGCTAATAATCTAGTTATGAAGATGGGAAAAGAACACCTATAAGTGAATTAGTATACTTACAGAGTCACAGATCCTCAAATGCAAGTTGATGTTATGCCAACCAAGTATATAAATGACAAGGATACCTAGGGGACATGTGATCACACTGGTATAGAGGTTAATGACGAAGTTTTTTTGAGAAGCAGCAAGTTGTAAGGGAAAGACAACCTGATTGTGTTGCTCACACACATAGATGATCCCCCAATCACTACTAGCTCCAACCCTGCTCTGCAAAGTCACTTAACCTATTTGTCCAAGTCACTTAACCTATTTGAATTTCAATAAGATTAGCCTAAAGGCAAACTGCTGGGTGGAAGGACTCCCAATTCAATAAAAAAAATACTGTGAAAACTAAAAGCAGATTGGGAGAAATTGTTTAGATCAGTTTATATCAAAATAGTTCCAAATGCATGTAAAATTAGCACAAAACATCTCATTAAAAAAAATAACTCGAGGAGAACAGAAAGAGGGAGTTTACAGATCACTGGTTTGAGGGGAAATTCATAACCAAATAAGAGAAATGATTATTAGTAACCAATGATTTGGGGAGATCCCGAGTTCTCCCCCTTTTTCTAAAGTCCTTATTTCAAAATGTAACTGCTGAAAGACAGGACTGATAATAATAGATAGGATTAACATTCTCCTCAATCTAAGTATTGCTACCCCAGCCAACTTCATAAATAATTTTATCTAAACTGAAATTTTTGGCCAATTGTGTCAAACTCAGAAGTGGGTGGAGGATATAGATTCTTTTTCTAGATTTCCAGGGGGTGGTCTAGGAGTAAGAGTGACATAATCAAAGTCAAGTCCTCCAGTCCTTCATTAGAATTAATCCACCTCTCATTAATTGTTAACCAATCAGAGTTGATTGACATTCTCAGGAAGACCCACTCTTTCAAGAGCATATAAACTGAGTCCACTACAAAATTGGTCTTTGGTCCAAGAGAGACAACCAAATAAAAGACCATTCCTTTTCATAATAAAAGACTAGCATTATTAATAAAATTATTACCCCAAAGCTATATCTCTTGAGCTTTTTTTTTTTTTTGGCCTTTTGGAGGGCAATTCGAGTTAAGTAAGTTGTCCAAAGTTACACGGCTAGTTTTTTTGTGTGGGTGTTGTGTATGAGACCAGAACCGAACTCGGGTCCACTTGACTCCAGGGTCGGCACTTTACTCACTTTACTCACCCACTTTTTAAACGTCATAGAAAGGAGATCACAAAAGACAAAATATATAATTTTGATTATATAAAATTGAAAAGGTTTCCCCAAACAAAATCAATACAATTAGAATAAGAATAATTGTTGCCAGGGAAGAGATATATTGAATATATTTGATGCAGATCTAATATCTAAAATACATATGGAATTGATCTAAGTATTTCCAACTCCAGCTCTAAAATGGTAGGATTTCATATAAAGCTAAGTCATTTCCCAGAGATAAGTAATCAAAGGCTACAAATCTTCAAAAGAAAGAGTGTAAACAGTTAATAACTATATGAAAAAGTTCCAAGTCACCAATAATGAGAAAAATGCAAATTAAGATAACTGTAAGGTTTTACTTCATTCCCAGCAAATTGACAGAGATTATAATATGAAGACAGTGAGTTATGGGAAAAATGGGAATACTCATATGTACTATTACTGAATCTATGGATTTGTCCATCCAGTCTTCAGAACAATTTAGGACTATGCTAGAAAACAATGCTTGAATTATTCATTCCATTTAATCTGTCAAAACAACTACTAAGCAAATACCACAAAGGATAAGACAGAGGGAAAGGTACTCCTATCTCATATGTACCAAACTATTCTAAGAAGCACTTTTTGGCAATAGAAAAAAAAGTAGATGCTCGTTGATTCATGATTGACTGAACAAATTATGGAATATTGCTACAATAATAAGAAATATGACAAATTCAGAGAAACCTGGGGAAATTTGTTGGAATTGATACAAAGTAAGAAGAATATGTATGTGTGTGTATATATGTGCATATATATGTATATACACACCCACACATATATGTATATTGTATATTTGTGTACACACACACACAAGCAAATAAAAAGACAAAAACAGTAAAATGAAACAAAGTGGTATATTTTTGTAACTGGTCTGGGATAAAAACACAAGATAGAGATAAGTGAGTTTATCTCCCTTCCTTATTTAAGGAGATGGTGGATTATGATTGTGAAATATTACATATAGTGTCAGACTTAATTGAGTATGTGGGATAGTTTTACTCAATTTTTTTTTCTTTTGTTACAAGGGAAAACTTAGAGATGAGGGCTTAGGATGGGTAATGGGGTTGGAGCAAAGTGGAGTATTATATTCAGAAATTACTGTGATGTAAAAGTAAAATTTGCTGATAAAATTTTTATTATTTTTAATGAGGGGGTTATATTCAGCACCAAGTATCCACAATACATTCTTCTTGAAACCAGGGTGCAATTCATCTGGAATTTTTAGCAAGAACAAAAACTAATTAGTTAATTAACTAAAAACTAATTTAGTTAATCAGCTAGCACACATATACTAAAAGGTCTTTATGACCTAAGTGCCACCTGTCCACTGGTACCACTGTGTGACTGAAGTTTGCTAATGATCCTGCTAGCAGACTTATAGCAATTAGTAACTGGATTTGAAGCTTAATGTAAGTAATTACATAATTAAATTTAAGTGACCAGTCTTGAAATCAGAAGAACTTTGGTTTGAGTCTGTCTCATACTAGCTATAATCATGGACAAATCACTTAATGTCTGACTCCTAGGCAACCCTACGAGACCATTTGTAAAAAGTTGATAATTTGCACTGGTAGTCTCCACACCAAGAATTACCTTTTAATCAACAAGTGTTTATTAATCAATGACTATGTGCCAGGAAGAGCAGATAAATGGTACAGTGGGTAGAGCACTAGGCATGAAATCAGGAAGATTCATCTTCATAAGTTCAAATCTGACCTTAGACAGAGGCTGTGTGATCCCGCGCAAGTCACTTAAACCTGTTTGCTTCAGTTTCCTCATCTATAAAATGATTTGGAGAAGGAAATGGCACACTCCAATATCTCTGCTAAGAAACCCCCCCAAATGAGATCATGAAGAGTTGGACATGATTAAAATAACTCAAAAACAACATTGTGCCAGGGACTATGAGTATGAAATCATAAACAGGCAATTAATCAATCAATTTATATAATCTGCACACATATGAATATATTAACTTATAGTAAAAATTTGAAACCATGGATTTTCTAGGCAAGGAGAGATTTGAAGTTCTTTACCATATTTAAGTTCTAAAAATCTGAATGCACACACACACACACACACACATACACATACATTATGACAACTCCTTTGGGTAAAAATAACTTTAAATAAAAAATCACCCCCCTCTAGAAATACCAGAGATATATGTTTTGTTGTGAATGCATAGAAATAAAGCCTTTGTTCCTGCCAGAAGTGCCGTGAGACTAAAGTGGAACTTTGAGAGTACCTAAAAAGCAGAGCTTGTTCAAGAGTCCTCCATGAGAGAGGAAGTTGCTAAGTTCTTCTTTTGTTGACTTGCCTTTCATTGCTTTGATTCCTGCAGACCAGAAACTAAACCAAATTCTCTAAAACTATACCTTCCATAGTCAACTCTCTTCTCAAATTACACACATAAATCACTCCTCCTTCTTAATTTTATTCTGAAATAAAACCATTCCCTTGAGAACAGCCTAGAGATGGGAGTGAGAAGAGACTAATGCTATTAAATAGATATATGTAATGAATTTTAATAGGTCAGAAATCTACAATGATAGGTTGTTCTTTAAAGCCCCAAAGAAATTTGTTACTAAAGATAAATGCCTCTAATAATACATCAGGTAGGATATTGGAATCTCTGCTTCTATTCCACCATTAGTCCTCACTTTCAGGGCCATCTCCAGTTGTCCTAATCTATATCTTGCCACTGGAACCAGATGGCTCTGGAGGATAAAGTGAGGTTGGTAACTTTGAACAGCCCTACCTCACTTAAATCCAATTCATTTGCACATCATGGCATGATCTCCCTGATATCATGGCCCTCTTCAAGAACGAAGGATCAACAATAACAACAATTCCTCACTCTAGTCATTGCCCATCTGAAGGCCATAAACTGGCCAAACTGGGTTTGGCTGGTGTCCCAGGAGCAAGAGCACATAAAAAACATTCTGACATGTAGGAATTTTCTAAGCTTTAGAGTCTATTTCTGGGACCTTATGTCTGGTTCTTGCCTTCCTCCCCAGGCCCTACATGTTCTCTCTGGCTCCTGTTCATTTGGCTTCTACCCTCTGGGGTCATCTTTACCATATAACAAGCACTTCTTGGTCAAGCTGTTTCGTCATCTCCCCTCAGTTTTCATTCCTTGCTTTGTCTGTATCTCCCAGTTCTGACTTTCCATTCACTGTCTACAATCACCTTCTGATACGGGTGGAGAAAAAAAAAACAACGTAAAAAGTTCAGGTTAAGGATCCTTTAATACCATGATGAGGCTACAAATAATCAAAAGTAAAGTAAACTTCTAGAGAAAATTCAAAGCCTGTCAGATTTTCTGTTGTTGTTTTGTATTTTTTGGTCAGTTATGGAAACTCTATTCACATCCATGGTGTTTAAATGTTATACTTGAAACTACCCATTAAATTCGGTAAGAAAACATAAAATATCTTTAAATAAAAATAAAATTAATTAGAACCTGTAAAAAGGTTTTGCTTCTGTATGCATAGAAGACAAACCAGCCTTGATTTCTCCTTCCTGTGTAGAACATGTTCCAAAAGTCTTAATGTAGATTTAATCTTTTTTGTGTGCATTCCCAACACTCTACCTTCTGCATCTGAGATTTCTAAGGCACTGAAAATTTTTGAACTCATTATTTTCTCTGTTTTATTTTTATTTAATTTCCAAATATGAGAGAGAGAGAGAGAGACAAGAGAACAATTCAGTAAAATTAACTAACATTTCAACTGAGCCTAAGAGAATTTCAGAGTTCCACATATGTAATCCTCTCCCTCTCCAATGAGGGAAGAAAGGTGCATTTGCTTATCTCTTCTTCAAGGACAAGCTTTAACCTCATTAATTCTTAAACCATTCTCTCACTGTGTAATACACATGTACTTGCAACCCCAGTCTTTGTTGTTATTTGTACTTCTACATACCTTAGCCAGTGAAGGATGAGCAAATAAAAATATTCTCCTTTTTTAGAGTACTATAGCTGTGAATCAAAGCATCATAATCATCATTATTGATAACCTGAAAGGCAATAGAGAAACACCAAATAGGGTCATGAAGAATTGCATACAACTCGACAACAACAAAAATGGATCTAAGTAGGTTGCAGTCTATTGTCAATCATGATTTATATGCAATAAATAGCATAAAAGATAACAAGGAAATGATTTATGGGGTGGAAAGGTGGGTTGGTTATGTAGCAAAGGAGGGCCAAACAGATTGATGGGCAAAGTGCTATTAGGGCACTCAGACAGTACCAAAAGACCTGGAGGAATGGATGGTCTAGAAAGATTGGGGGGGTGGGGGGAGAGGGGGATGAAGAAGAATGGACAAGAACTGCACATGATGAGAAAGTATGTATGATTTTCATTTTGTATCAGTGGAAGGAATACCTATACAGAGGAGATCCCATTCAATTATGCAATTAATGAAGATTTACTCAGCAAGAAAGATACATATCATTGCCTAAATTAGTGCCATTAACACACACAACCTTTCTTTCCTTTCTTCCTCTCTGCCTCCTGAAAACATTCTCTCCTTTTAATTTTTCTTGAATTGACTTAGCCAGAAGGTAAACATCAGTTCAATGAATTTTGTTATTATAATAATTCAGGAACTTTTATCTTGAACCTAAAGAGTCTGTGGTTTGAAGTTTGGCAGTCACGTAAAGCTTACAGACTTCTTCTCAGAATTATGTTTTGAAATGCATAAAACAAAACACATAGATTACAAAGGAAATCCTTCATGTTGGAATTGGTATTAAAAATATTTCTAATGGTTCACAGACCACAGTTTAAAAATTCCTGGTTTAAAGGAACAAGCACTAGGCTATGAGTCAAAATGCCTAAGCTATAGACCAAGCATTGCCATTTACTATTTCTGTAAGCTTGTTCATTTCATTTCTCTGAGACACAGTTTCCTCATCTGTAGAATGAGGGTATTGAACTAGATGGTTGCTATGGTTTCTTCCAGTACTAACATTCTATGATTCTGAATGATATCTATTCCCTTCACTGAATAAATCAGTGGGAATTATTAGGAATAATCAAGAATGTTGGTCTTATTTTGTCAATAAAAGTAACAGTACTAAGAATGAAGTCAAAGCATTTTCCTTCTAATTATTCTTTTTTAACACAAAGCAGGTTAGGTCTTCGGAGAATGTCTCATAGGTACAATGCCTATAGTCACAAAATTATTTCCACTTGACTAACAGTCTCTATACCCCTGGTCACATTTGACAAACAGAAAGGTCATAGTAAAATCAGGTTTTTAAGAGGTATTTAATATTAAAGATCTTTGGATTCTTTGGAGAATCGAATTTTGACTAGTTATTTTTCAGATTTTGCAGTTTGGCCAAACATTAATTGAAAAGTTAAGTAACTTTTCCATATACTATCAGAGGCAACTACAATTTTCTATTCCTTCTCATAGAGTATAGATTGGCCAAATTCTTTCTTTTATCTAGCAAAACCTGTATAAACAACAGTCCCATCAGCTTGGGGTGCATTACCTAATTAACAGTGATTGAAACATGGCATAGGGAAGCAAGGGACTACTTTTGCTGGAGAACAGAGTACATCCCACAGCTGTGCTATTATTTCCATCAGAACAATTACACTCATGTCAGAGTTGTTATGCTGAACACAAGTAACTTCTCTCAACCAGGCAGGTGTTATCAGATAGTGTCAATTAGCTAAATTAAAGGACTAAGAAACATTATATTACCATTAGTGGAAAGCATGCCCATGACTAAAGTCAAGTCAACAGATATAAACTAAATGTTTATAAATGTTGTATAAGGTTATAATATTTGAGATGATTTTAGTATAACTATTAGGCAAAATTCCCCAAAGCATATCCAATGATTACATAAAATGACCTGGTAAACAAGATACACTATAAATCTTGAGTTAGATTGATTAGGTACTTCAGTTTTTCACTTGGGCACCTGTTCTAACAGCCAAGATTACTGAAGGCAAACTATTGTAAGAAATTTTTATATGGTACCAAAATTTATTGGTTCCATGGAACACTGTGATGGCCAGTGTTAATATCCATACTGCAAACCCCCAGGCCAGTCTCTAAGGAGGAATTAGGTAAAGATGCTCAGGTCTCATGACACACAAGATGGAGGACTAGAATTCTTTTGTCTAATATTAACAACCTTTCGAATTTCTCCAAGATAGAAATTTGGTACAAGAGATAAATCAATTTCACCTGTTTCAACATGTAATGGAAATGCAAATTTAAAGATCTTCCCTGCCTCTAAGCCCTTTGATAGGCTTTAGAGACTCTGAGAACCTTCCTTGATTTGAAAATGTACTCTGCCTCCTAATAGGCTGAATGTGGTCACATGGAGCCTGTGGCAGGAGGCTTGGTTTTCAGGAATGCCCACACCTTGATGCTGTGTGATTGGGCTGTGGGTCAAGAGGGTGGTTACATTCTCTGACCCAGGAGAAGGCTATATAATCCCTGATGTGAGGCTTTGCTTCAGGGGCTCACTTTGAGAAGTGTTCTGTGATTTGATCAGATGAGACTCTGGGAAGCCGTTGTTGAGAGTCCCCCCTCCACCCCCAGCTTTGAAAAAAACAGATGTTAATTTGGTATGGATGTAATGGTTGTACAGTTTGGAAACCTGTCTACTTGATCTGTTTCTCTATCTTGATAATTCTGTCTGTATACTCTGAAGTTTGGGGTGCTGACCTTTTTCCCCTGAACTAGGTAAATGATACATATTTGACTGATTAAAGTAAGCTTGTTAACCCATTTTGAGTTGCTTTCCTTTAACAAAACAGATCTAAGAACCTGTGTTGGCAGCCACCCTGTGGATGCTGGGGTGCTTGCTGATTGATCACCACAATCTAAGAAATCAAGAACACAAATGAGGTAACAATTCAGCGAACTGAAGTCAAAGAAGACAAATCCCTAACCCCTAACATAGTCAATCAATACCTCCTTTCCTACCACCTGCCATGCTTTGGCAGCTGGGCTTGCAAGGGAACTCAACTCTCCCCTCCCCCAAACTAGTGCCAAGGAAAACCAAAAAGCAGAATTTTGCTCTGGCTGGAATAGTTGAGTACCAGAGTTCTGTGCTGCAACAGAGTTCAGCCAAAGAACCGAGAAACCAAGGAAAGAGGGACAGGGAATGTGTGTGACTGTGTAGCACTTCATTAAGGATGAGAGAAAGAACCCAGCATCCATCTGTTCCCCTAGAAGTCACTTGAGGCTGAGATCAAAGCTAGGAAATAGTGAATTGTCCACTGGAGGAGATAGCTAAGACAGCTTTGAGATCCAGCCACTAGGGAAACCACAATCAAAGAGGGAAGAAGTAGAAAGTGAGTGATCAAGCATGAGGAAATAATACTGAAATTGCCCAAGGTCTCAAGAAGGAGAAAATTCACTTAAAGAAAGACCATGAGTATAAATCCATAAAACAGCAGGGAAGATCCTAATAACAAAAGGGAATATGGCCTCCAGATCAAGTCAACATCTGCAAATAGATATTGTAAGATGAAGGAAAACGAATTGATATCTGATGAGACTGAGAACCCTATGAGTTTCCAAGGTAGAATGGAACCACAGCAGGATATTCCCAAATGGTTTAAAAGAGAAATTGGGGGGGGGGGAGAGAAAGGAAGAGAAATCAGAATTGTAAAAGCAGAACTCATAGCCTACACAGCAAAAATAATTGGCAGAATAGGAAAAACTTGAAACTATGATGGCAAGTGTGACCAAAGAAATGAGAGTGAATAACTGATTGGGACTGGAAATATATGAAAGGGAAAGACATCTTGGAAGAAGAGAAGCAAAAGCAGTAATGTTAAATGAAATATCATCATCATACAAGCAAAATATTGATCTCTAAGATGATTTATAGAGATAATTTCAGGATTATAAGTCTCGCAGAAGAACATGAAAGGTTAAAAAAATTGAATTCCATAATGCAAAAATAATCATAATAATGCAAGAAAGCTATTCATAATTTCTGAACACAGAAAACAATGTGCCAATTGAAAGAACTCTGATTTCCTCCAGAGAAAAAAATATTTTTTACAGAAAAAAATGGCATTAATGAGGAAAGCAATGTTTAAGGCCGCTTCAGAAGGAATTAAATTTATAGGCAACCAGAACCCCATCATTGAGTCATATATCTACCCAAAAGACATGTTCCTACCACCAAACATTCATGTTGAATATATTCTTCCTTGCTGAAGTAATAGAGAGTGACTTAAAGGACAGAGGTGACTATAGAACATCTTACTAGGAATAAGGGGGTAGCAATTATCTCAGAGCACTAATGGAACACTCTTGCTCTCTTGGTTTCTATGACATCCTTGTCTCCTGATTCTTTTACTTCCTTCCTAATCTCCTTCTCTCTGACTCCTTTGTCTTCTTCCTACCCCTATCTGTTTTTTGTTGTTATTGTTGCTGCTCCTGCTGCTGCTGCTAATATTGCTGCTATTTTTGTTGCTGCTGCTGCTGCTATTGCTGCTCTGGGCCTGTGATTTAATAAGTGTAGTAAACTCAGGGTGTAGACATTTACCTCCACTAATGCAGATCAGGAAATCGCCTGTAATTTTGGCTTTGAGAGGGTTGCTTGGGGGTTATATGCTTTGCGCAACTTGCTAATACCTTGTCTGTATATAAGAAAGACAGGGTTTGAATCCAGAGCACTGGGGAATGGGGGAGGGAGGGAAGAAGGAAGGAAAGAAATAAAAGGATACAACATATACTTTCTTCTTTTCAATGTCTTTTATTTCCACATTTTCAACTAACACATATGTAGTTGACACATAAACCTAAAACCTAAACACCTAAAAGTCCAGCTTTGACTCCTCTTCTGAGGTTTAGACTCATCTCCAACTACCTAAAAGTCATCTGCACTTAGAAGTCCAGCTGGCACCTCTGACTCAATGGGACCAAAATCTGTTCCTGAGCAAGAGCTCAGTTCATAACTTCTGATAATGTCAATGTTAATTCACCTAGTTCCCCAAACCTTGCTATTATTATTGATTGTCTTTTTTTCTTATACCCAAACAAATTTTTATCATTTGTACCTCTGTAATACTTTTCTTGTCCTGTTTCTCCTGTCTTTACATTGAACCACTCCAACTTACCCCACTACCACCCAGGACAACCTCAAGCACAGGCTTCCCTCCTCTATTCTCTTTATGTGCCTCCCCTCCTCAACACATGTTTTATATCTTTAATGCTAGAGCAACATTCCTTTTGCATAGATCTTTCACATGATTTCAGTATCAGAGGGAAAAATATCAAAGGTCTAGGGGAAAAAATCAGATTTTACTATTACAGAAAAAGGCAAGTACCCAATAACTATTCATGTTACTATTTTGCAATCCTTCTTAGATTATTCATTCTGTGTGCACAGAGATCATAGGTTTTATGATCTTGTTTCCTTCCAGCATCCAATAAGTGTTCTTCATGGTAGAAAATAAATGTTTATTAAATGGAAAAATCTTCCTAGGAGCTCTCCCTAGAACTACCTTTGGTCCATGTCGATTCTTGTATATCTCATCAAGTCTCTTTGCTAGGTCCTACCTATAACCCTGTCCCACTTTTATTCCTCTTCTGATCAAATCCTATGGAACAGACATTACCCCCACCTTCAAACCAGGCATTAAATCAAACTTCTTCCTGCCACCAGTAGGAAATCTCTGAACACTGAGTTATTTATTTGATGACCACCCACATTCACTATTGTTCCACTCAGGATGAGGTAGCCAGACAACTTCAAAAAGACTACTTTATGCTAAAATGTTACTGGAGAATCAGTCCTCCAACAATAATTGTAATATTTATTTCTGAAATAAATTTCTGACCCTCTCTATTTCCTAGGTTTCTTAGATCAACTAAGATTCTGTGGCATCATTGTATCACAGATGCAAGATTTATTAAAATAAATTGAAGTTGGGTAGAATTCTTACCACTAGAGACCAACAGAGCCCTGGAGTTATGGATCATCTTTAAAAAATAGCCTTTGGTTCAGATAAGAGTCAGACCAATTTATTCTGAGTATAGCCTACCTCATCAAATGAAACCAAAGGGGGGGGAAGAATTCAGTTAACAAATATTTGTGAAAAACCTAGTAGAAAACTTTTCTTTTTCAAGTCTTTTGGAATCCAAAGGGTAGTCAGCAGCAGCAAAAATGCCACCCATTCAGAACTCATAATATTAGGGATTACAATGACAGTAACTCAATTACTGATATTATAAGGATGATAGTCCCTGGAAAGGGCAAATCCAAGCCTATCATCTGGGGAGCTTAGATCAGCAGCTGTTATCCCCTTGGATGAGGCAATCTAAATCACCCACGAGAGATTTGTTTCGGCTATTCATAATTGTTTTATGATAGCTTGCCTCCTAGCTTGCTCTTATTTGGATGCTTAACTCTCCGGTACTCTACAGCAAATGTGGACAATATTGAAAGGAATATCTTTCTGCAGTACTTTTTCCTCAGCTGGGATCTTCCCTTCCAGATGTGAGTTTCTGTGTCTCACCTGAACTGAGTACATGATCATTGGCTTCAGATAAAGTCGCCTTGTCAATTTGTTTTGGAAAAGAAGGATCTTTTGGGGATTAATGTCTGCCTCACTCTTCTAGAAAGGAAGGGATTGGAGTCAGTCCACTGGGTAATTTTGGTAGCAAAGCAAATGCAGGCAGGCATGGAATCCATGACAAGGCTGATAGACAATAGGCTGCTGCCTGAGACCATCACAGAATGCATCAGTAAAGAGATTCAAATAGAGCATCGTGTGCTATGTAACAGAGTAGAAGGGATAGCCATTATTGGCATAGGAACCTAAAATTCAACAAGGGTGGACAAGAGGTTGTAAATATGACCTTGTGGTATCTTTTCCTCCACTCTAATTAATTTCCTGTCTTCTTTTTCTGGAAAGTTAATGATTTAATGCTATTAACATAAAGACCTCTCAAGCAGATGCCACAATGCTGGAAAGAGTAGAACCACACCATAATCACAGAGACTAGCAGTTAGGAGGCAGTCAGTGAATAAAAATGGTTTCTCCCTCACCCACATGTATGTAGATATTCCATACCCCTTCCCAGGCTTTAAAGTATGTGGTGGGGTAAGAACGTTAATTCTTCAATCTCAGTTTATTATAATTGGAAAGAAATCTAAAAGTGGTAGAAACAAATGCATCTCCAAGACTTGGAGAAGACTTAAGAATGATTTAAGAAACAAGAATTTTTAAACATAATTGTCTTTAAAATAATGGGATGATTTTTAAAATTTGAACAAGAAAAGAGATGTTGCTAGTAATTCTACTCCAATCATACATATCTCCCCACATAAACATGGTTGTTTTATGGTTGTAGGGACACTTTCCAGAAAAAAAAAAGTAGTAATTTCCATTTAAAGTACATATATGATCTCAACTATTTTTAGTGGTTCAAATTTTTTACAACCTTTGACTCAGTACCTCCTACTAAATACATCCTTTCAAAAGCATGAAGGGTTGAAGGTCTGTCTATATTATTCAAACCAGCAATTAGAACCAGATGTTACTGCACTTTATATTTAGACACTAAATTTCAATATCTAAAAAAGAAAGACTACTCATGAAGGACAGAAAGAATAATTTATAAATGCAATTATAGCATATTGTTTAGATTCCCTCTCACTAATTTACCTGATTGCAAAGTAAAATTAAATGAATTCATATTTAAATTTAAAATTGGGCCAATGAGTAATGAAATGTCTTTTTCCCCCTCGAACTGTGTATCAAAAAAAAGCATTTACCAGACACATTATTGTTGTGTATCTAGTACAACATTTCTTTATCAGTTTTATACCATTTTCATACAGACTTCCACCTTGTTTACAAGGCAAACAGATTGTAGAAAGTATGCAGTCTATCTGATACTAGATAGGAAAAAAACATACATGTTATATAACAAAAATAATAACAAAGTTGTCAGCCTACTATTCACATAGTAGCATAGTTTAGTAAGGATCCTTGTAGAAAACTGGAATCAACTATTTCTCCTAAATTTTGATGGGCTCTTCACATCTGGAAATAATAGAACAGAAATAAAATATTCCAACAGACAGTACTTGAAAATGTTTACATGGATGCACATGAAATTCATAGACGCAATTATATCAAGCAAAGTAGAATATGCCTACTTGACATGAGCTACAGAAATGATGGTCAACTCTCAATTATCTGAGCTAATAATGAAAAAGAGCAGCGTAGTGAATAATTCAAAACCAAAAGGTAATTCTTAAAGATTCTCATTTTTATAGAAGAAATATATTATGGATTTTGCTTATTTGCAAATTTTCTTCTTATTTATGCTTTGTTGCGATTTTTATTATTTTATTGCTGTCTTTTGTTTTTATCTCAGTCATTTATGAACATATAATACTCCAAAATGAACCCTCCCTTCTAACAAAGTAACAGTTTATTATAACTATTCAATGAGGCAATTCTGTCTGACATTATATGTAACATCACATGCTAGTAGTCATGCACCTTCCTATCAAAAGAAGGAATATACTTCCAGAACCTAAAATGCTCATTACAATTACTCAGTGTTTGGTTTTATTTTTATTATTCTTTTATTTAAGTCTTTGTAGTTATTGTACATATTGTTGTGCTGGGTATACTTGCTTTGCATCAGTTCATATGAGTCTTCCCTTGTTTCTCTGTATTTCTCATATTTATATGATGCAATAATGTTTGGTATATTTAAATGTGAAATTAATTTATTCTCCCATTAATGAAGACGCATTTTTCCATGTTTTTGCTACCCAAAAAGTGTTGCCATGTTTATTTTGGTGTATGTGAGACCTTGGGATATTTTTCTTCTGTTTTATTTTGCAACATGACATAGCACAGAAACATCTAGCCTTGCAGTCATGACCTCTCGGTTCCAGTCCTGGCTCTGACACATATTAGCAACATGAATGTGGACAAGTCACTCACCTTCTTAATGGCCCAGGAAGGACATTAGACTTTAAAAGTTACAGGTGAGTTTCCCAACAATGGAAGGAAATTCTCCAATTCTTAGAATAATTGCAAGCCCAAGGGGAAAAAATCTTTTCTATTCCATGAATAGAAAATGTTGACTGCATATGGCATGGAGGAAGGAAGGAAACAAGAATTTTAAAAGTTTTTACTATATTCCAAGGACTGCGCTGGGCTCTGTGAATAAAATAATAGAAAAAAGAAAAACAGTCCCTGTCTTCAAGGAGTGTAAAGACAACACACAAAAAGAAATAGAAAAGTGGCAGGGAATGGCATGGGTGGGACAGAAGAAGGTAACCAGTTCAGAGGAAAAGTTTTGTAGATCAGAGAAAGTCAGAAATAGGGTTAAGAGGAGAATAAAGACAACAAAGCAGATACTTGGAGTAATATTCATTTATTCCCCCAACCACCATTAATTAAAGACTTGCTATGTGCAAGAAGACATTCAGCCAATCAATGAAGGAGATGATACTATAATTTAGACTCAATCCCTGACCTGAAAAACTCTCAAACATTTAGGGGTGATATAATACATGTAAATATATCATTTTATAATAACTATAATGCCGATTAAAATATAAGTGTGACAAAGGCATAAAATGTACAAGGTTTAAGAAAGAAAATATAATTTTGAGTAATGAGAGAAGATTAACAGTTTTTTTTTTAAAGCAATCAGGGTTAAGTAACTTGCTCAAGGTTACATGGCCAGTTATTTCTGGGTGTGGTGCTAAGTATCTGAGCCCGGATTTGATCCCCAGGTCATCCCAACACTGGGGCAGGTGCTTTTACTTGCTGAGCCACCTGGCCGCCCTGAATAACAGTTTTTGAGCCAAGCTTTGATCTGATACAGAGGGAAGAAAACAGAACCAGGGGAACAAGGTCCTGAAAGATGAGAAAGAATATAGCAGATGATGATGGTGAAAGACAGCGATGACATTCCAAGAATAGGAAGCACTATGAGCATAGACAATAACAAATAACAGCAACTAATCCAATTTAACTGAGGAATAGCCCATGTGGTAGGCATGTATTGTAAAATGGAGTTAGAGAGATTGGCAATGGGAAGTGGAAAGTTTGTGAATGCCTCAATATCTAATAGGCAACATGGAACCATTGGCAGGTTTTAAAAGAGGAGTGACTTGACCAGAGCCAAAGCTGGTGCAGGTTGAAAAATCTCCAGCAAATATTTATTCAGATAATTGAGAGATTAATGTACTGATCAAGTAAATTTGTAAGAGATATCTGGTGCTTTTTGTGGCAGCAAAAAAAAAAAATACCTCGAAACAAAATATGAACCTATTGATTAAGGAAAGTTTCAACAAACTGGGGGCATATAAATATCATGGAATGTTATTGTGCTATAAAAATGACAAATATAAGAAATTCTGAAGACAGGGAGACTTGTATGATCTGATGCAAAGGAAAGAGGAGAAGAAAGGAACTAGGAGAACAAAAAATCACAACAAAATGAACCAAACTCCAAATAATTTTAATGACCAATATGGAATCCAGAGATGAGTTCTCTATGAATTCTGAATATAGTCGATGTGGACAAACAGTTTCTGTATTGGTTTCTTTGAGCTTCCTTTTAATTCTACAAGCCAATTAAAGGGAATGGAATATAAAGAATTGGTGTATTAAAATATAGTTCCATTTTTTTAAGGACAACTGGATAAGTTTTAGCATTTGTGGATCTGAGGTGAATATAATATGATACCTTATATAAGAGAGTTAGAAGGGACATCAGAGACTTCCAGTTCAACCTCCCCCCCTCATTTTACAGATGATGAAACAGAGGCCCAAGAAGAAAAAATTATTTCCCCAAGGTCACACAAGTTAAGTAAGTACAAGAAGTAGGATCTGAATCCAGTCTTCTAACTTCAGAGTTAGCACTCTTTTTCTGTTCAAGATTCATTTAGCTAGTATTTTTTAAAAATTGAATCTGAGATTCCATAAGGAACTCCCAGTGAGGAAATCTCCACCAATGTAGACAGCACCTTTTCTATAACACATATCTTGGAAAGTTACCTCAGCCACCAAAAGGGACTTGCCAAGAATCCAAGAGAAAGATTGTGTCAAAAGAAGAACTCAAACCATCTCCCAGTAATAAAACCTGACAATTGCAAAATGCTTTCTATCCATTATCTCATCTGGTCTTCATAATGATGCTGTGGGGTAGATAGAGTAAATAGTATCATCCTCAGATTATATATGAAGAAACTGAAACTTGGGAAGTTTCAGTAACTTGCACAAGGACATACATTAAGCAATGACATTATTAAGCAGACGTGCAAGCACTTGAACCCAGATCTTCTGTCTTTCCACTGTGCCTCGCTGCTTTACTTGAGGGTGAATTCCAGGTTCTCTTTAAAATTTAGGCCATCAAAGCCACCTGTACTCTCCTGAGGCCAGCAGCCATCCCTTCTAAATGACCTCTCCTACTGAGGAAGCTGAAGCTGATACAACTCTTCCACATCAGCCCCTCTAATTAGCATGCTGATGATGTAAGTGGTTAACATATATTGCCACAATGTTTTACCTGTGCATCAGTTGCTGGCTTACATGCCAAAGAGATGATACAGGAGTAGTCTAGAGAAGAATAGTTTTAAATATCAGTCTTAGTAACTAACTATATATAGATACAGATGGATATTTAGATTTTGCCTCGCCTGGCTCTTCTTTGACCTTGCTCTCTTAATCAGCTTCTTTTGTAGAATCAAAGCTAAACCTCCATTGGACTCACTGGCAGGTTTTTCTTTTTGGTTGTTTAGTTGGTTCCCCTTCATAATTGTTTAATAAGCAGCAACACCTGTGTGTTAACAATAAAGGCAATCTGGAAAATAAGTGTTTCACAAAGCTTCAGGAAACCCATGTTTCTTTTCTCTTTGCTGCTTTCATAAAAATCCAAGTGCATGACCAGAAGAGGATAAATTTTGGTCACAAAGGGAAAAAAAGGTGAAGTGATATGTTTTGCTTTCTGGGTCTCTACAAAACTCTTCAATGTCTCACCAGGGGCATGAAGTTAACCCTTCAATTTCAAAGGCAAGGCCAGCAAGGTACAACCTCTGGCAGGGAATCTACCAAGCTAGAAAGGCTTAGAGGGCCAGATTGGTGACAAATTATTTCCACTATTAAGAGATCTAGCCTAACTTTAGAGATGTTTCTTGCCTAAGTTTCAGACAATAGGTGTGTGTGTGTGTGTGTGTGTGTGTGTGTGTGTGTAAAATTCTGTACCCTAAATTCATCACTTCTATTTGAGGAAATATATGTTCTGTTATATTCTTGGTCTTCTGTAATCATGGATGGTCATTGTATTGATCATATTTCTTATAGCTTTCTAAGTTGTTTGCCTTTATAGTGATGTTGTTATTGTATAAACTGGTTTCCTGATTTTATTCATTTCATTCTTCATCAGTTTATAAAAGTTTAAAAATTGAGACAATTTCAGAAAAAAGCAGATCACTATCTAACATCTTCTCTGCTGCCTATGAGCATGGCCAGACCTGCCCCAGGCCCATCTCTCTCTCTGTTTCTCATTCTCTCTTTCTCTCTGTCTCTCTATATGTGTCTCTGTGTCTCTCATTCTCTCTGTCTCTCTCTCTCTCTGTCTCTTTGTCTCCCTAACTCTCTCAGACTCAACTGAAAACAACTAACATTAATTTCTTTTTTCTTTGCCTTTTTTTCTATCATGAATTTCTAATGGTGTCAGTTTACTTGGTTGTGTGAGTTCTCTAATGGTGATCAACAGCTCTGGAGTAGGAGCAGAGAAGACAGATGATAACAAGACGGAAGATTGGTAGTTCATGAGCAGCATAAGGACAAGAGAGCAAGAGAGTCCAGGGTGAAGCAGAATGCTAGGGTAACTATAGAGTTAGCACAGAAGGGAAGAAAGTCAGACCCAAAGTGGAATGTTGGACTGGTGGAACAGTTGTGAAATTAAGAGAGCTCAAGGTGAACACAAAAAATAGGTTTAGGGGTAAGGCAGAGAGAAGAGGAGAAGATTATAATCAAGGGGTGGAATTTCAGAGATTATAATCAGAAGAGAGAAATTCTTAGCCTTGAAGATCATGGAGGCAAAAGAGGTTGACATGATATTGAGGTTTAAGACATGATCACCCCCATATAAAAACAACTGGTTTAGATATGGAAGTCATGAGATTTGAGAAGCTTAATGAAGAGTAAGCCAGAACATTTAGAGAGATGTTGGCATGAATATGGAAGTCCTCATTTATGAGATCAGAAATGAGAGTCATAGGATCTTAGATTTACAATAGAAAGAGATCTTAGAGGACATTGAGTCCAGCACCATTATTTTACATATGAAAAAACTGAAACCCATAAAGGTTAAGTGACTTAACCAGGATCACACACCTACAAAGTACCAGAGACAGGATCTGAAATGATCTTCCTAACTCCAAGGTCAGAGTGCTAAGATATGGCAGTCAAAAAAATCTAACAAGGTTTAGGCTACATTAAGATGAGTACAGCTCCCAGGAATAAAGGGATCTTATTATACTACTGTTCTCTGCCCTTGCCAGAATTTATCTGAAGTCCATGTTAACTTTGGGCATCACAGTTCAAGAAAGAAATTAATAAGCTGTGGAATGTCCAGAGGAAGGCAACCAGAACAGTGAAAGTCCTTGCATCCATTATAATATCATTTGAAAGTTATTGACCTGAAGAAAAGAAGATTATAACTGTCTTCAAGTATTTGGAAGGATATCATGGGGAAGAGGAATTAGGTATGTTCTATTTTCCCCAGAGAGGAGAACCAGAAATAGTGGGTGGAAACTTCCGAGGCCAAATTAGACTTGATGTTAGGAAAAATTTCCCACCAATTTGGGTGTTAAAGGTGAAATGGGCTGCCTCAAAAGGGAGAAGCAGCTGTTCACTCTTTAAGAAGAGTTTGGATGACCACTTGATGTTATAGTGAGGGTTCCTATAAGGTATGTATTAGGCTAGTTGGTTATTGAGTTCCCTTCCAACTTTCAAATTCTACAATTCTTTGGTTCTTCCAGCCTAAGTTAAATAACCACTTGACCTTAGTTTGAATCCTGGCTTTATCATTTACTAAATGGATGACCTCAGACAAATTACTTAGCTTTTCTGAACTTCCAATTTCTTTTTTTCTTTTTTCTTTTTTGCCTTTTGGAGGGCAATTGGGGATAATTAACTTGCCCAAGGTTACACTGCTAGTTTTTTTTGTGATAAGTGTCTGAGGCCGTAACCAAATTCAGGTTTCCCCAACTCCGGGGCCAGCGTTTTACTCACTGAGCCACCTAGCCACACCTGAACTTCCAATTTCTCATCTATCAAATTGGGAACCATAAAGTTACAGAATCTTAAATCTGAGAAAAGTCAAGTCTAAGGGGCGGCCAGGTGGCTCAGCAAGTAAGAGCACCGGCCCCAGTGTCGGGATGACCTGGGGATGGAATCCGGGCTCAGATACTTAGCACCACACCCAGAAATAACTGGCTTATTAACCTTGAGCAAGTTACTTAAGCCCAATTGCTTATTTAAAAAAAGTGTCCAGTCTAAACCATATCTGTCAAGAAATTCCCTCTACAATATCCCTGACAATTTCTCACTCTGGCCTTCACTTAAAGACCTCTACTGAAAGGGAAACCCATTATCTTCTCTGTGTGAGTTATACATTTTCACAGTGCTGGGTCATCTCCAATTGTACTAATCCTTACCTGGTCACTGGATCTAGATGACTGGAGGAGAAAGTGAGGCTGGTGACTTTGCCCAGCCCTCATTCACTTAAATCCAATTCACTTGCATGTCATGACATCACCTCCCTGATGTCATAATCCTCTTCAAGAACAAAGAACAAACAGCAGCAACCTTTTCATGGTGTAATTTTGGTTCAAAGACTAATAAACAAGACTTTTTCAGTTTGTGAATTTTTAATAAATTAGCCCCTTATTTTAGCTTTGTTCTCTCCCCTCAAAGGGATATCCTCTTTGATATCATTTAAGGCATCGTACTGATTGTAAGTACAGAACATATAATCTGCTTTTTTATTTGAAATTGACATAGTTTATGAAGAAACACAAACTACTGCCCAAGAACTGACTAGGAAGATTGGGATAAACCCCTGAAAGGAAGAGAACTTGTCCCCTCCTTCCAATCTCCTCTATTTATGTTTTCTTTAGTTATGTTGGCTGTATGTCTCTTACCCCGCCAAAAGATCTGAGCCTCTGAGCTTTACTTTCAAGAGTTGGGGGGGCGAGGGGGTGGGGAGGCAGGCCAGGAGGGGCATGTCCCTTGGCATGTCCCTCCCATGTCTACTCGGCTTTCATTATGTCTGATGCCAGTGCTTTGTCCATGTTCATCTTCCTCTTGTCTATGGTAAGACTAAGATTGAGGGGTAGTTACAAAATTGGCTATTGATTTTAAGAGTAAAACTCTGAAACTCTTTATTTCTAGTGCTAGGGAGCTGTCTTGTTTACTGTTCACAATGCTGAAGTCATGCTTATGTACCGTAACACTCGGCTCTCCCCAAAGCACTACTCTTCTCTGACTGAGTCTTTCCTCAGTCTGTACACCTGAGCATGTGCTGCCGTGTTCATCACATTCAATGGTTCTCTAGGTTGCTAACTGTAAGGACAAAATTCCAGTAAAATGTAGGCTCTTTGAGGGCAAATCTTGTTCCTTTTTTCTTTATATCCCAGTCAACTAGCACAAGATCTTCTGAATACTAAGTGTATAATAAATGCTTGTTGAATTGAAACAAATTGAAATGAGATAATGTATGAAAAGTGGGACAGCTAGGTGGCACAGTGGATAAAATATCATGCCTGAAGTCAGGAAGAATCATTTTCCTGAATTGAAATCTGACCTCAGACGCTTACTAAGCTATATGATGCTGGTCAATTCACTTAACCCTATTTGTCTGAGTTTCCTTGTCTGTAAAATGAGCTAGGGAAGGAAATCACAAACTACTCCGGTATCTTTGCCAAGAAAACCCCAAATGGGGTCACAAAGAATCAGACCTGACTGAAATACCCAAACCACAACAAAATAAAAAGCACTTTGTAATAGTCAAGAATTATACAAATATGAATTACTGTTGTTGCTACTAACCTCTCTTTTCTGCAGTTTCCCCCAATTACTATTTGCTTCATCTTTTCTTCTCAAAGGAACCCTGTTGCTTCTGTTGGAAGGGACATTTTTGACAAGTCATTAACACCTTAGTGTGAATTAGTTTGATGTATCATCTTGCCTAAAAACACATATTTCAAAATAGGATCTCAGGAGGGTGAACCTAAGGGAATGGATGATAGACTATGCTAATAATAGAATGTCAGAAACTGAAGCAATTATTTAAAAGAGATATTAGGAGAAAACAAATCCTCCTAGGGTCCTTTAAATCCCATCTCATAGGTGACAGCCTACTTTGCCTAAGCCCAGAGCAGACCCTGCTAGAGAAAACATTTCAATGGTGACACATGTTTTGGATTTCACATGAAGCAAATCAGGAATTCTTCACTTTAGTTTGTTATTTACACCTGAATGCAGTAAATTCCCTTTTATCAACTGTTCAAAGAAAAGAACTTTCAAGTGATCAAAATTCTTTTTTTCCAAGAAACATTTTACAGAGCTACTTGCAATACAAAATGATGGCCTTGAGGCACTGATGAATTCTTAGCTGCCTTTGAAATCATCAAAAGGAGACAAAATTCTGTACCATAAAGTATGGAGGGTAAATGTATCTCACTGAGTTCTAGTTATGTGAAAATAGTCAATACCCCAAATGAAATAATACCTATGTATCACTTATTAACTATAACAATTTTTTCAACAGAAAAAGACCGAGTCAAAATCATCTCTAAATGACAAAATAATAGTTTAATTTCTTAATTGTTCATACCCCAGTTAATTCGTTGCTCTTTCTTAGATAACATCAGTTGTTACTTCCATCTAAGATAAGTCAGATCACTTTTTTTTTAATTGGTGCCAGAGCCAAGTGGCATGGCATTTCTATCTTAAATAACTAAAGGGAAAAAAAGGCAGGTGTTAAACACACACACACATATACATATGATTGTCTTCATTGTGCTGAGTGAACTGTTTTTGAGTGTCCAGATAGTGGAACTATGAAGACACTCAGTTTAATTAATTTTTTTTCACAACACAATTTACATATCATAGATGAAGAGTCATGCCTCTTAGCAGGTGAACTTTCAGTGTATACTGTGAAAAGAGGGTGTCCTGTTGACTTTAAGTGAAAGCCAGGAGAAGTGCTGGCATCAGACAGTCAAAGAACTGCAAAATCTAATTACAGGATTTGGAACAAGGAAAGTAAATATCACGCCTAAGACTCTAAATCAGATTGTTTGATTCAGTGGGCAGGCCTGACCTTAAGACTTCATTTCCCATAATGCATGAGGTTTAAAAAGTAGTATTCATTGGGAGAAAGTCTAGGTTTTCTAAAGAATAATTCAATTATAACTCCCCTGCAAGTATAGGAAACTTTACCTACTTAGTATGAATAATTTATATAAACATATATATATATATATACACACATACATTTACTGCTGGATTTTCTTTGCTCTTTACTTTGTTTGATGTCATCATTAAATGTTTTTGTTTCTAGGTTTAGGTATCTTGGGCATGATTTAGCAATAGAAGATGAATTAGATGGAATCTCAGAATCCCTGAATATTTAAATACCCCCAAACAGACACAATCAATTTATAGGTACCAAGTTATGCCATATTACTAAGTGAAGCATGCAAATAATACCATAGATTAAAAGAGTATACTCACCATTGCTTTTTTTCCTTTTTTTTGGGGGGGGGGGCTGTGCCTATTGGTAAACTATGCCTTGATTTAGTACTGTATATGAAATGTACAGGTATTGGAGGTCTTGCCTTACAAACAGGTTCTCTGTGCACACAAACTGTTCCCAGGGAAGATGACAGGTCCCTTTGGATTCTGCATTAACTTTCATACTACAAGGGTAACATTTAATGTACTAACAGGATTCAATAATGCCAGGAATCACTCATTTATTTGCTTAATGGATTGTGTGGCAACCTGTAATTTACCAGGATGGAACAGTAGTGGTTAGACAATAGACTCTTGTGATTGTAGGTGTCCACAAAGATGTTAAGGTTCACCTCTGACCAAATGTTTCCTTGTTCACTGGTGATGTCACACGGGATATCAGTAATACCAAAAGAGTCATGGTAAGGAAGTCAGAATACTCCTTACTCCACTGCTTCTTCTGGACTGCTGCCATCACTCAGTAATTTCTCCTCCTTTAAGGTTCATTTAATTTATATTTATCACCCAATCAAAATTTGGGTAGCTGCTCCTTCTGACTTCTAAGATATTCTTTTTCCTTTTGCATTGTGTTCAGTGCCTGTTTCAAAGTCTTTTCTCCCCAACTCCTGCCCTCATATTTGGAGATTTCAATGTACATAGTTGTAATACCTCAAACATCATAACTTCTCAGTTTCTCAATTTAATCATTCCCCATAACCTACTCATCCACCCAACCTCAATTTCACACAGAGATGATTATTCTTTTGATCTTGGCATTGCCCATAAATGTTCTACTCCCATGCTTACAAACTCTGAGACCCCTTAATCTCATCATAATCTTTTGTCATTCTACCTTAGTTTCTTCCTTACAACCCCTAACCTTGCTCTTCTTCCTCACTGTGACCGCTAATCCTTCTACATTTCAGTCTGACAATGGATACACTTTCCTCTAATCCCCATATTGAACCTTTGGTGAACCATTTCAACTCTGTACTGTCATCTTCTCTCAACCACCTTACCACTTTATTCTATCACCAACCTCACCTTGTCAAGTGCCAGCCTTGGGTTTGCTCCCACTATCTGTTGCTTTCATTCCCATTCACATGCTTTGGAATGAAGCTAGGAAAAAAAATCATGAAACCATGCTTACTAGGTCCACTAAAAATTAACACTATTAAATATCAACTGAGCCCTCACTATGGTAAGGCATTTAATCCCTTTTCAATTCACTATTTTATTCACCAAAGGAGCTTTTCCAAACTTTTTCAACCCTCCTCAAAACTTCTATGGCTGTCCCTTCCACCATATCCTCAGTTGAAACTGCTCTCTACAAAGTTACCATTGAACTGAAAATGTTTTCTTCAAGGTTACAACATTGAACATTAAATCTAATGACCTCAGTTGTCAACCTTCTTGACCTCTCTGTTGCTTTTGACACTGTTGAACATCTTCTTTTCCTTGATACTCTCTTTCTCTATGATTTTGTGACATTGCTTTCTCGTGGTTCTCCTTTCTTCCTGTCTGACCACTCCTTCTCACACTCTGTTGCTTGATTTTATCAAGGTTCTGCCCACTATCCATGGGTATCTCCCAGTGCTCTGTCCTAGGCCTTCTTCTCTTCTCCCTCTATACTATTTCACTTGGTGGTCTGGTCAGGCCCCATGGATTCAATAATCATCCCTATGCAGATGATTCTCAGATCTACTGATTCACCCCCAACCTCTCTCCTGACACCCAGTCTCACATTTTTTAATTGTCAAAAAGACATCTTATACTGGAGGTCTTACAGAAATCTCAAACTCAACATGTTCATAATTATCTTTCTTCCTAAATCATCCCCTCTTCATTTCTTCTAAATCACACTACTCTATTACTGTGAAAGACACCATTCCATTCTCCCAGTCTCCAAAATTCACAAACTAGGTATCATCCTCTACTCCTGAATCTCATAGCCCAAATACAATCAGTTGCCAAATCCTGTCTATTCTATCTTCATAAAATCTCTAGTGTATACCCCCTTAGCTTGTCTGGCACTGCTACCACCCTGGTGCAAGTCTCACACATATTCTATTGCAATAGGCTTATTTTTGGTATCCCTGCCCACTCTAGTCAGTCTTTCACTCACCTGCTAAAGCAATCTTTTGAAAGTACAGGTCTGACCATGTCAGTTCACTACTAATAAACTCCACTGGATCATTGTTACCTCCAGGGTCAAATATAAAATCTTTTGTTTAACTTTTAAAGCCTATCATAACCATCCCTCCCTTACCTTTCCAGTTTTCTTACATCTTAGTGACCTTCGTGTCCTTTGCAATATAGTTACACTGATCTCCTTGACATTTTCTTCACAAGACACCCATTTTCCAAATCTATATTTTCATTGACTCTCTCCCATCCCAGAAATTCTCCTCATCTTTACTTCCTGGACTCCTTCAAGTTCCAGCTAGAGTTCTGCCTTCTACAAGAAGCCTTTTATGATCTTCCTTAATGCCAATGCCTTCACTGAGATAATCACCAATTTAAACTGTGTATATATGTGTATATATATATATATATATATATATATATATACACATGTATATATATATATATATATATATCTTGTTTGTAGATAGTTGTTAGCAGCTTAGCACAATATCTAACACATAATATACACTAAATAAATGTTTGTTGACTAAGTGAAATTTGGCTATTATTTATGTTAAGGGAGAATGTTTACATCATGTGCTCTTTGGGAAATACATTTCCCAGAACCCTCTGTGGAACTCAGTGGCTTTCAACACACTCAGTTAAAAGCTCTGGTGAGAAACTCTTATGAGAAAACTAGTAAACAAATGGAATGAAGGGGAACTACAAGAAAGAGAAAAGTAAATGGGGGCTACTTCCAGCTGAAGTCACCATTTATTTCCAAGATCTTTCTCAGGTGTTTTTTAGTTCATACTGATGCTAGCAGCTAGAGGTATTTCCTCTTGGGGCATTCTATCCCATGGCATTTCTAGTGGCAGGGGTCATTTTCTGTAACCACATCTAGCCACTGCCAGCATTAGCACTTCCAGTAGAAATAGTATCAAAAGACTTAATTCCTTTCAAGTCTCAAGAAGAAACAAGTTTTTTTAGAATATTTCAAAGTTCATATACTAAGCCATAACACTTTCTAGGCATTAAGGATATAGCATTAATGCAATGGGAAAGTTTATAATGTCCCAAGGCCTGAACTTAGCTGCTGTAAAGCAGCAAGAATGGAAATGAGTAGACACAGAGCTTGAAGTTCCTAGACACTCTGGATGTCATAGTCTTGAATGGGGGTAGGGAAAGAGTACTGACTGACTTATTTTCTTCAGTATTTTGGGGGTCTCCTTAAATAAGCTGTTGACTTTTTTGTGATTTTCTTGCATCACTGATTTCTCTTTCCAATTTTTCTTCTACTTCTCTTACTCAGGTTTCAAAATCTTTTTTGAGCCCTTCCATGACCAATTCATATTTTTCTTGGAGGTTTTTGATGCAGGAGTTTTGACTTTGTTGTCTTCTCTGGTTCCATGTTTTGATTTTCTTTGTCACCAAAGCAAGATTTTATAGTCTGACTTTTTATATTGTTTGCTCATCTTCCCAGCCAAATATTTGACTTTCTAACTCTTTGTCAGGGTAGGACTCTGCTTCCTGTGGGGGTGGAGGTGGTTGTACTGTCCCAGGCTTCAGGGGGTTTTGTATTTGCCACTCAATTCCCCACTGTCTGTGGGCCCAGAGCTCTGGAAGCAGCAGCTCCTGCTCCTGCTGCTGCTGCTGCTGCAGCCACCACCACCACCGCCACCTCAGGGCTGGGGCTGGACCACAGCCAGACCTTGATCCTTTTTCACCCAGCTCCCAGAGATTTCCCAGTGACCTTCTATGCTGTCTTTGGTGTTTGTGGGTTGAGAAGCCTGGAAACTACCACAGCTGCCAGTGACTTAGTCCTGTGAGGTCTACTCTAGCACTGTCTGTTCCTGCACAGACCATGCCGAACCATGCTCTGCTCCCAGCCTGATGCAAGAGACCCTTCCTCTAGACCTTCCAGACTGTCTTGGGCTGAAGATGGGACTCATTCTGGAAATTTGTGGGTTCTGTAGCTCTAGAATTTGTTTAGTCATTTTTTACAGGTGTTTGGAAGGGTTTGGTGGAGAGCTCCAGCAAATCCCTTCTCTTACTCCCAATACTGACTGATTTAACTTTTGTTATTCAACTTGCATTCTGTTTTAAATAAATTATATTTGTTTTGCTATTATATTACGTGATTTATTTTGGTTTGTTCAGGGGGAAAGTCATTACAAATAGGGGCATATGAACTGTGGCTTGAAATAAAGAACATTGAACACCTATCAGACAGCAGGCTATCTTATGGAAACAGTTTGCAAAGTATGAGAAATGTGCCTATATATTACCTATTAAACAGAAAATTTCATTCAACAGGAAAAAAAGTCATCAGTTATAGATATATAAAACTTAAAGAACTTATGCAGAGTAAAAGGAGCAGAACCAGGAAAAAAATTATGTACAATAAAAATAATATTGTAAGTATAATCAACTCTGAAAGAGTTAGTAACAAGGATCAACACAATGACCACCCACAATTTCAAAGGATTTGTGATGAAATATGTTATCTACTTCTAGATAGAGAAGTGATAGCTTCAGAGTACAAATTGAAACATATTTTCTTCTCCTTTCTTGATTCTTTTTTTTTTTGACATGTCTAATGTGGGAATTTGTTTTGCATGACTATACATATCTATAATGGCCTTTTTTTCCTTGTCTTTTTAAAGGGTGAAACTGAAAATAAAATAAATTGATTTTGTAAAAAAGAAAGGGGGGGAGAACCTGGAAAATTGGGACATTGGCCATCTGAGAAGAGAGTCAAAGACATATTATACTGTCTACAGTGTTTTACAATTTTTCCTGGCTACATAGAAGAGAATTATATCAGATCCCACTGTTAAGTTACAGAAAGTAAAGGTCACAGAAATAAAAACTGTTGCCCTGAATTAATTAGTCTTTAGTCCTATATTACCAAGTCTTCATATTTAAAATTTGGACCCCATAGACATTCAACCTTAGTTTCCTACAAACCTTTTGGTGGGAGTCAAAGTTTAAAGGGAATGATGACTGTATTCACTGGCCTTTGCCCTTTCCAGGCTCATTGGCAGGCTTGACTGATGATCTAGCAATTTCAAGGTGAGAGTAATTTTTCATGTTATCCTATACTCCTATAGGAAAGTTCCAAGCTTTCATTTGTGTTTCTGATGTATCAATCAACAAACATTTTAATAATTGTCTGCTATGTACCAGACACTGCCCTAGGTATTGGATATACAAATAGAAAAGTGAAATAGTCTTTGAACATCAGATATTAATGTTGATAGCCTACTCCATTATCCATAATTTCTTTTCTATCTCCTAATTTACATGAACTCCTATTTAAATGATAATCTTTATGATGATTTCTTAAGAATAATCGCATATATGCTTCACTATTTTTCTTCATGTAATTAATTAAGCTTGTCGCCAAAAGTTCTTAAATCACAAATATTCTATGTCATATAGTCATTGTAGTGCAATCTTTTTTTCTTATTAAATTTATAAATGTATTCTTGTATACTTATGTTTGTGTATGTCACTAATAATCAAAAGAGAGAAGAAAAATTAGCAAATTCATGAATATCTTTTAGTTTCCCCCAAGTAAATTGTTTATTTCCTTAACTAACAGGTTATATCTTCATTATAAGGTATTAGTGATGATTAGTAAATGAAACCATTCATATTCCTTGTAAATATATCTGAATTTTACCAGACTTGAATTTCACATTAGCAACAAAGTTTAATTAACATTTTCACAGAGAAATCCTTCTGATTAAACCATCAAATATTTGTTGATTGCTATGGATATACCAGTACTTTGTTTACCAATAAGAAGTATTCATAGATACCATCATATGTAAATAAAAATGTTACCATTCCAAGAGGAATATTCATTTGTTGGTAATTCCCTATTCAAGAACATTAAGATGATCCTATGTAGACATATCATGACTATTTAAGAGATCAAAAAATCATAGTATGTATAGCTAGAAATGATCTAAGGCACCATTTTGTAAAAAATATTTATTTTACAAAAGAGGAAACTAAGACCCAGAGAAGATGACTGACATACCAGGCCATATGTAGTAAGTAGGTAAGCTAAGATACTAATACTTCTCCTCTGACTTCAAATCTAGTGCTCTTTCCACCACAGTGAGTTGATTAGAATGGCAGGAACCTTTGGAAGAGTCAGAAATACAACATAAATTTTAAGAAAGAATAGTTGCAAAAGTCCAAGGGAAAAGTAGATGGATTGCCATGGCCAGAGCCTCTAAAAAAGAAATGAGGTTAGAAGGGAGAAGAAGTTGTAAAAGTTGAAAATCTACAAAGCATATGGTACCACTAAGAATGTCTTACAAACTATAATGATCCCAATGGGAATGAAAAAGGGGAGCATACGAGGAAACAATGTTTCTGCACAAGGAATTTTCTGGCATTTTAGTTCAAAAGGATTTACTTATTTTAGGTTTCAATGTTTACTCTTAGAAGATTTTGAGTTCCAAATTCTTCCCCCTCTCCAAAAGAGCATGCAGTCTGATACAGACTATACTTGTACAACCATATTAAGCATATTCCCACATTAGTCATGTTCTGAAATAAGAATCTGAACCAAAAGGAAAAACCACAAGAAAGAGAAAAGAAAGAGAGAGAAAATAGTGTACTTCGATCTGCATTCAAACTCTTCAATTCTTTTTCTGGATGTGGATAGCATTTCCCATCATGAGTTCCTTAGAATTGTCTTAGAATTAGAACATTGTATTGCTGAGAAGAGCTATACACAATGCTGCTATTACTGTGTACAGTGTTCTCCTGGTTCTGCTCACTTCACTCAGCATCAGTTTCATGTAAGTCTTTCCAGGTTTGTTTGTTTCTGAAATCCACATGTTCATCATTTCTTATAGAACAATAGTATCCCATTACATTCACATACCACAATTTGTTCAGCCATTACCCAATTAATGCGTATCCCCTCAATTTCCAATTCTCTGACACTACAAAAAGAGGTGCTATAAATAACTTTGTACATATGGGTCCTTTTCCCTCTTTTTATCATCTCTTTGGAATACAGACCTAGTAGTGGTACTGCTGGATCAAAAGACATGCACAGCTTTATAGCCCTTTGTGTGTAGTTCCAAATTGCTCTCCAGAATGGTTGGATCAGTTCACAACTCCACCAATGATACATTAGTGTTCTAACTTTCCCACATCTTCTCCAAATTTTGTATTTTCTCTTTTGTATCACATTATCCAATCTGATAGATGTGAGGTGGTACCTCAGAGCTGTTCATTTTACAAGGATTTATGCAAAAGATAAGAAGACTAAGAGCAAATATAAAAGTGGAACATACCTGCAAAAATTCAATATAACAAACTTTTATCAAGCATCTACTATATACAAGACAACTTGCTACACTTGAGATAGAAATATAAAAAAACAAACTGATCTCTGTCTTCAAGGGGCTTACCATATGATAGAGAGATAAGACACATATATAAATAAATACAGTCATTTCTGCTATAACATGGCATATGCAGTCCTAAAAATCATTGCATTATGTAAGGTCTCAAAGTAAAAAAACAAACACTAAGTTTATGGGGGAAATAGAGTTAAAGCTATAACATTCTAAAACTGCAACAGCAACACATACAAAAAAAGATAGAACTCGATAAAAATGGTAGCACCATTTTATACATGTTAAATGGTTAAGAAATACACAAGAACAAATAAATAGTTGTGGCATCTGTGACCTTGAGCTGCTACTTATAAGAACCCTTGTTCCACCAGGGAGTCTGAGCTTGCAGTCAATAGGTGAGAGGGTAGACTCAGTGGGCAGCAACTCTGGGCCAAAGGGAAAGAGTACATGGGTGTAGACATACCCTCCTTCACCAATAGCTAGTACTAAACACCAGACAACATTCAATAAATACCTTTTTTTTATATCGAAAAAAGACCTGAAGTTTTCTAGTGGAAGTAGGAGTGGTTACAACTTGTGAGTCAATATGAACTCATGCAGTTTTCTGCATTCTCACTTTCTCCTAGATGAAATTGCACATAAGACTTGAAAAGTATTCCCTAACATATCAATCTCAAATTGGTTCCTGATGTATCAATTGCATTGGGGAAAAATTTATGTTTTCAAAACAAGCATTATAGATTCTCTGACACAATTATATTATATTAAAATGTATAATATGAGTGCAAAGGGGGGCGACTAGGTGATGCAGTGAATAGCACCGGCCCTGGAGTCAGAAGGACCTGAGTTCAAATCTGGCCTCAGACACTTAAAACACTTACTAGCTGTGTGACTTTGGGCAAGTCACTTAACCCCAATTGCCCTCCAAAAAGCTATATATATATATATGAGTGTAAAGAAAGGCTCCAAATGGGTAAATTAAAAGTGAAAGATTTTTGACCTACTTCAGGGGAGATCTAACAGGGAAGGCATCCCCTATTCCAATAACAAATATATCAATACATCATGATCCTTTTTTTTCTTCATTAAATGTGAAATAATGTCTACAAAAAAAATCATTTTGAAGCATTAAAGAGCCCTCAACTTAAAGTAAAATTGACCTGGCTTCATATCATAGCTCTTTGACCTCGTCTCCTGACCTTGGAATTTTTTTTCAGATTTTGTCATCATTCCTGTCTAGTCCTCTAGATTAATTGTTTCAGTGAATTTACTTTGTCATTAGCCTAGCTTTGGAACTTTGGAATGCTTTGTTTCAGGAAAGTGGTTGAGAAAGGAACGCAAATTACAAGCAAATAAGAAAAAAGTGGGTGGTGAGAAAGTACAGTCAATGAGTATAGACTTATCCTAGAATCTTAGCTGTAATAAGAGAGTTAAAGTTAATGCTCTTAATAAGCTAAGGGTTACCTCAATAATGCTGAGGACACCAAAAGAACCCCTCCCTCCACCCACCTGCACACACTCATTCAAATACACTCACATAAACTCTCTCTCTCTCACACACACACACACACACACACATTTTATTTTCAGAGAAAGAAAGGGATGGGAGTCATTGCTTAAAACAGATTATGTAATATTAAGAGATTAAAAAAAAGCTAAACTATTCTATTCCTCCTTTGCTTCCATTGTTTCTATCAAGAACAGTCTAATACATTCAATGGTATTTAAAGAAGAGAAAAGAGAGAGAAAAGAGTATACTTGGATCTGCATTCAAACTCTACAATTAGAAGACATGGTATTTAAAGAATTTATGTTTTCATGTCTTAGAGATTGCTTACCTGCCTATAAATTTTGACCAAATTTATGCCATGGTATTTAAAGAATTTGAAAAATCTCTTTGCAGAGCTATACTAATTATTTGGAGAAATCATTGAGAACTGTGTCAGAAGATGTCAGAAGATTTGGTGAATACTGACTAATTTTCAAAGAAAAAGAAAAGATGATGGTCAGAAACTATATAATCAGCGAGCTTGGTGTGAATCTCTAGCATATACTAGAATGGGTTATGAAGCAGGTTTGTGAACACGTAGAAAAGAAAATGAATAAGAAACAAGATGGCCCTACTGAAAATAAAGTCAGTGTTTGCGATATCAGAGAAATGCTGTAGACATATTATACCTAGATATTAGAAAGTTCTTTATCTGCTCCAAATCACTAATAACAAGAAAACTGCAAATCAAAGCAGCCTCAAGGGTTTTACCTCATACACAGCAAATTGATGAAGATGACAAAAGATAGGAATATAAAAGTTGGAGGGATTCTGGAATGCCTTGTTGGTAGAGCTGTCAATTTGCATAAGCATTCTGGAAAGCAATCTGAAGTTATGCAAATAAAGTGACTAAAATATCTGTGCCCTTTGACCCAAAGATTCTATTACAAGGCATTTTCCTCAAGGCAGTTATTAACAAAAGAACATATACAACTAAATATTTATAGGAGCACTTTTTGTGGTCAAGAACTAGAAATAAAGTAAATTCCTAATGATTGAGAAATAGCTAAACAAACTGTGGTAGATTTATGTAATGAGATATTACTATGCTGTAAAAAATTATGACCATGAGGAATACAGAGAAGCATGGACTTACATGAGCTGATGCAAAGTGAAGGAAGTAGAGTCAGAAAAACAACAAACACAATAACTACAAAAGTATAAATAGAAAAAAAAGTCAACACAATCAAAAGAGGAACGTTCTAAAATGACAAAGAACAAGTTCTGTTCAGAAGACAAGGAAACAACTTGCACATCTGGTTGTAGAAATCTTCTGAACATGTAGACAGGTGAGAAAACCGGGGGACAAAGTTGAGGAGGGACTTCTGGAGGGGTGTGTGCATTGGGATTTGGCAGAGTTCGGGGAGAAAATGGGGGAGGAATTTTTGGAGGAGTGTTTGAATTGGAATTGGGAGGGTGGGAGAAAGGTAGGATGGTAACTCTTGGAGGTGAGGGTAGAATGGAGAGTGAGAAGATAAGGTGGGGATAGGTTAAATGGGAAGGAGATGAGGTAATGGGGATAGGTTAAAAGAAAGACTAAGAAAGAAAATAATGAGTAAAAATAAGATGGAGGGAAACTCACAAATAGTAATTATAACTTTGAATGTGAATGTTTATAGCACACATTTACTTTTAAAAATAAGTGAATTAGTTTTTTTTTTAAAACAAGACACCTCCCCCCCCACACACACACACACACTCCTCTGCCAAAGTGATAGTAATCTGCAGGTGTTGGGGAAAGATATTATTTGACATAAGGGATGCTTCTCTGTAGTGGGGAAGGGGAAGTTTACATGAAGAAATATACAAAATGTAAAAATAAAAGATCAATAAATATGCATATGTAAATATGTAGGTTTTAACAAATAAAATCACACTATGTTTTACTAAGGAGAAAAGGGTACTGGATGTTCTAGATTGGGATTTATAGGCAAGTAAGCAATCTCTAGGACAGAGGTAGGAATCCTGTGGCCTCAAGGCCACATGTGGCCCTCTAGGTCCTCAAGTACAGCCCTTTGACTACATCCAAACTTCACAGAACAAATCCCCTTAATCAAAGGATTTGGTCTGTAAAACTTGGGCTCAGTTCAAAGGCTGCATCCAAAGCCCTAAAAGGTGACATACGACATCAAGGACGCAGGTTCCCCACCTCTGCGCTGCGAACCAAAAGAGGAACATTTAGAAAGATTTCAGGAACTTAGTATCTTGCATTGCCAACTTTACCTCCATGAAAGCTTTTATTCTTCTTGTGGGGAGAGGAGAAAGACAAGAAAGTCAATAAAGGCACTGTCAGAGATCTTTGCAACTTATTGGTCAACTGGGGCCTTGAGCCAAGGGGGGTCTAGTTATGTGACATTCTGCCAATCATTTTCATGAATTCAGGCAACATAATATCAGTCAGTGAATTATTGTGTATTTGAAACCCATAAAATTTGTTTTCTTACCAATCTGCCAAAGTATTAGCAGTCAAGGAAATTTAGTGCCAAAGAATGCAATGATGACCCTTCTTCTGTAACTTATGTCCATGACCTTGATGCCTTTAAATTTATTGTTAAGTATATAGATTGGCACATTCCATTTTATTCTTCTGGTCACTCAAACTCTCCAAGTACTATTTACAAATGTAACACATGCTCTGGAAGATGTTGGCACAGTGCCTGGCATATAGTAGGGACTTATTAAATGTTTACTGAATGGTCTATCTCACCTTCTACTTTCCTGCATGAGACAGATATCCAGAGAGTAGATACGACCTCTCCTCAGGGTTCCAAAGATAGCCTGAGCTATAGGCTGAGGGCCTGTTCTAATGTTGTAACTCAAAGCTGCCACCAGTGTGCTTCTCCCCAACATTTTGAGATGAGATTCTATTAATCAGCCAGCTTTAAAAAGCTTTTAGAGAAGAGGTATTTACTAAATGCAGTTGATGCAAAACATTCATCACCTCTTCCAAATCTGCTGCATACTCTTCCACAGCCTTGGGAAGTTTAGAAAGCTCATGTAGCATAGAGCAAAACACAGTTTCTGGATTCTGCATATTATTTTTTCCCATTTATGTGTATGTGTGGATATGTATAAATATATATTATTTTTTTTTACATTTTGTAGATTTCTTCATGTAAACTTCCCCCTCCCTACTATAGAGAAGCATCCCTTATATCAAATAATATCTTTTTCCAACACCTGCAGATTACCCACTTTGGCAGAGGAGTGTGGGGGGGAGAGGAGGGGTAAGAGTCTTCTTTAAAAAAATTAATTCACTTTTATTTTTAAAAGCAAATATGTGCTATAACCATTTTTTTGTATGAATTTCTATCCACTTTGTCCTTTTCTCCTGACACACTGCCAACAGTTGTTCCTATCCTGAGGGACTGATGGGAGGATGAAAGGAAAAGGGGACTTAAAAAATCCTCCAGAACTTTCAAAGCTTACAAAGTCCTTCTCCAGCCAAGGCAGGAGGAGAAGAAATCGAGGCCAAATTCAAAATGTTCCCCTCCCTCCCTCCTTCAAAACTTCTCAAGGAGATTAGCCAGAATATTTTCCTCTTTTATTGCTTGCTAGAATCTGAATTTCCTTGAATGCTTGAATAACTTGGTTCTGAATTACTTTTCGATTTTATAGATGATCCACAGAGTGTGATTAAGTTTCCTCAGCCAATCTAAACACTCTTCTTGCCAACTTACTGTCACTAGGTGTTCATCTGAGGACATTTGGTACTTAATCAAAAGTATTTGATTGTTTGAGTAGTTCTTACCTCATTAAGGTATCAGGAATCTTATCAGTTTAAGGAAAAGCTTTGTTTTTGATTGATTTACTCAATCAACCCCATCTTTGTGCAAATATTTTACCTCCTGAGGTTTAATAAACTAGGATTGTAGAAACATGGGGGAAATGTTGGAATACACTTTACTAACATAGACAGCAATACTTACTTTTTGCTGTTGTAAAGAAAGTTAGAGAGAATATTGGTTTTTAATAAAATATTAATGCTTGACAAAAATTAACTAAGACCTCTTCTCAAAGACTTTACATTCTATTAGGAAAGACAATTTACACACACACACACAAAGTACACTATAGAGAAAAATAGATATATAGATATATACACACACATACACTATATATATGTATACACACACATACATACACATACACATACACATATATGTAGGAGAGAGAATATATATCCAAATATATAGTACAAAGTAGTTTATAGTACAAAGTCTGATAGAAGGGACTAAGCTAGGTAGAGAGCAGATCAGGAAGAAGGAAGGAAGGAAAGAAGGAAGTAAAAAAGGAAGAAAGGAAGGAAAGAAGGAAGGAAGGAAGGAAGGAAAGAAGGAAGGAAGGGAGGAAGGGAGGAAGGAAGGGAGGGAGGGAGGGAAGGAGGGAAGGAGGGAGGAAGGGAGGAAGGAAGGAAGGTGCATTTATTAATCACCTACTATATGCTAGGCACTATGCTAAGTACTTTATGAATATTATCGCATCTGATCCTCAAAACAATCCTGTATATCAGATGCTCACATGTTCCCCATTTTACAGTTGCAAAAAGTAAGACAAGTGGAGGTTAAGTGACTTGCCCAGGGTCACACAGCTATTAAATATCTGAGGCTGTATTTGAACTCAGATCTCCCTAACTCCAGGCCCAGTCTCTATACACTGTACTGCATAGCTTAAATTTGGACAGCGCTCATATAGAAGGTGGGGCTTAAGCTGAATCTTGAAGGAAATGAGGAGCAAGAGGTATAAAAGGCATAGAAACCACTTAAGGAATAGAAACAAGGCCAATTTAGTTGAATTGTAGTGCACACAAAAGTAAGTAATGAATAATAATGCTGGAAAAGTAGGTTGTGGCCAGGTGGTAAAGTACTTTAAAATAAGAGGAGTTTATATATTATCTTAGAGGCAATATGGAGTTACTATAGTTTGTTGAGTAAAGGAGTGAAATGGGCAGTCCTATGCTTAGGGAATAAAACTTTTAGCACTTATGGCACAGGATTATTGTGAGGATGAAGTTAATTTATGTTCATAAAGAATTTTCCAAATTTTAACATGTGTTATATGTCAGGCACAAAATTATTACCATTCTTTTCCACTGTCATTTTAGACAACATCACACAGTCCAAATGGAAAAGGGGTTCTACACAGATAATGAGGCTCTATCTAGGTTCCTACTTGTAGATGAAATTGTGTTGTTTGCATCCAGCCCCAGGGCCTCCTCAACAAAATTCATGATAACTTAAAATAGATCAACCTACTAATCCATTCAGGAAAAACAAAGTACACAAAGAATGCATAATACTCTACTTCTTTTTAATGATACAAATATGGTACTGATACCTAAACAGGGAAGAGTCAAAACAGAGACAGAAAATTATAGACCAATTTCCCTAATGAATATAGATGCAAAAACTTTAAATAAATAAAAGATTATCAAAAAGACTATAGTAACTTATCACAAGAATAATACATTATGACCAGGTAGGATTTATACCAGGAATGCTCGTTCAATATTAGGAAAACTATAAGCATAACTGATCATACCAACCACAAAGCTAACAGAAATCATAAGATTATTTCAACAGATGTAGAAAAAGCTGTTCACAAAATACAACACCTATTCCTATTAAAAAAACACTAGAGAGCATAGGAATAAATGGAGCCTTTCTTAAAATGATAAGTAGCATCTACCTAAAACAATCAGCAAGCATTCTACCGTGTTTCCCCGATAATAAGACCTATCCCGAAAATAAGCCCTCCCCTTACTGTGTAAGATTCTTCTAAACTAAGCCCTCCCCCGAAAATAAGCCCTATTGAGATTGCTACTGTAGTGAAGGTGATCCCCTGCGCTACACGCTACATTAAGGTACCCTCTGTATGCACCGTTCCCCCCCCTCCCTGAAACGCACGCAGTGCTCCGAGCTGCATCCAATCAGAGCTGCAGCAGTGAGCGTGTCATCCTGTTCTTCCCCAGTGATTTGCTTGCTGGCGCCATTGAGAGCAGTGCCACGGAGGAGAGCTGAGACAGGACAACATAAAAACCCGGTATGTAAGCGGGAGTGAGGGGGCATGATGGAGGATAAAAAGGGCATGATGGAGGAAAAAAGAACTCAGGGGGCATGATGAAGTGAAAAGAAGGACTGATGGTCATAATTTTATTATTCTGTCTGTTTTGACCCCCAGACATGAGTACAAAAAGGAAGAGCTATACTGTTGAGTATAAGAAAGCAATTGTAGAGGAGTCACATGTCATTGCTGTCAATATTCATTAAAATAAGCCCTCCCCTGAAAATAAGCCCTCTGGTGTTTTTCTGTCCAAAAAAATTTAAGACAGTGTCTTATTATCGGGGAAACACAGTATGTAATGGGGATAAGCTAGAAGCATTTCCAATAAAATTAAGAGTGAAACAAGGATGTCCATTATCACCCCTGTTATTCAATATGTTACTAGAAACTTCAGCTTTAGTAACAAGAGAAGGGGAAACTGAAAGAATGAGAATAGGCAAAGAAGAAACAAAGCTATTACTCTTTGCAGATGATATGATGATATACTTAGAGAATCTAGTGAATAAGTACTTGGAATAAAAAAAAAACCTTAGCAAAGTTGCAGGATATAAAATAAACTCATATAAATCATCACTATTTCTATATATATGTTACTAAGAAAGTCTGACAGCAAGAAATAGAAAGAGAAATTTCCTTTAAAGTTGAGTCTACCTGCCAAAACAAACCCAGGAACTATATGAACACAATTAAAAAAAATACTTTTCACACAAATAAAGTCAGATCTAAATAACTGGAAAAACATCAGTTGCTCATGGGTAGGCCAAGCTGATATAATAAAAATGACAATTCTACCTAAATTAATTCATTTATTCAGTGACATATCAAACTACCAAAAATTATTTTATAGAGCTAGAAGAAATAGTAACAAAATTCATCTGGAAAAACAAAATTGCCCAGAATATCAAGATAATTAATGAAAAGAAATGCTAAGGAAGGTGGCCTAGCCATACCAGATCTTAAATTGTATTATAAAACAGCAATCATCAAAACTACTTGGTACTGGCTAAGAAATAAGAGTGGTGGATCAGTGGAATAGGTACACAAGACAGAGTAGTCAGTGACTATAGTAATCTACTGTTTGATAAACCCAAAGACCCCAGCTTCTGGGATAAGAACTAACTATCTGACAAAAACTGCTGGGAAAACAGGAAAATAGGATGGCAGAAACTAGGTATAGAACAACATTTTACACAGTATACCAAAATAAAGTCAAAATGGGTACATGGTTTAGATATGAAGACTGATACTATAAGCAAACTGGGAGAGCAAGGAATAGTTTATTTGTCTGATTTATGGAGAATGGAAGTATTTATGACCAAACAAGAGACAGAGGACATTATGAAATGCAAAATGGATAATTTTGGTTACATTAAATTGAAAAGTTTTTGCACAAACAAAGCCAATGCAACCAAGATTAGAAGGGAAGCAGAAAAGTGGAAAATAATTTTTACAATCAGTGTCTCTGATAATTGCCTTATTTCTAAAATATAAAGGGAACTGAGTCAAATTGATAAGAATACAAGTCATTCCCCAAATGATAAATGGTCAAAGGATATGAACAGGCAGTCTTTGGATGAAGAAAGTAAAGCTAGCTAAAGAGGGTTATATGAAAAAAATGCTCTAAATCACTATTGATTAGAGAAATGCAAATCAAAACAACTCTTAGGTACCACATCACACCTATCAGATTGGCTACCATGACAAAGCGGAAAAATTATAAATGTTGGCAAAGATGTGGGAAAATTGGAACACTAATGCATTGTTGGTAGAGTTGTGAACTAATCCAACCATCCTGGAGAGTAATTTGCAACTATGCCCAAAGGGCTATAAAAATGTGGGTACCCTTTGATGCAGCAATACCACTTCCAGGGCTATATCCCAAAGAGATCATAAAAATGGGAAAAGGACCCACATGTACAAAAATTTTTTTAGCAGCTCTTTTTGTGGTGACCAAGAACTTGAAATTGAGGGAATGCCCATCAATTGGGGAATAATTAAACAAGTTGTGGTATATGAATATAATGGAATACTATTGTACTTTAAGAAATGATGAACAGACAGATTTCAGAGAAACCTAAAAAGATTTAAATAAACTGATGCTGAGAGAGAGGAGCAGAACCAGGAGAACATTGTACATAGTAATAGCCACAGTGTACAAGGACTGATTTTGATAGACTTAGCCCTTCTCAGCAATGCAAGGACCTAAAATAATTTTGAAGGACACATAATGGAAAAGGCCAGTTGCATCCAGACAAAGAACTATGGAGTTAGATTTCAGAACAAAGCAGACTATTTTCTTTTTTGTTTTGTTTTATTTTGTTTTTTCCTTCTTTCTCAAGGTTTTTCCCATTCATTATAATTCTTCTATGCAACATGACTAATGTGAAAATGTGTTTAATAGGAATGTATGTATAGAGCCCATATCACATTGCAAGCTGTCTTGGGAAGGGAAGGAGAGAAAATTTAAAACTTATGGAAGTGAATGTTGGAAATGAAAAATAAATAATTTAAGAAATTGTAGGGGAGAATTGGAAATTGAGGGAATGTCCATCAGTTGGGTTATGGCTGAACAAGTTGTGGTAAAAGAATGTATATAAATAAAGGACTATTATTATAAGAAATGATGAACCGGCAAACTTCTGGAAAACTTGGAAAGACTTATATGAACTGATGCTGAGTGAAGTGAACAGAACCAGGAAAACATTGCACGCACTAACAGTCACATTATGTGATGACTAACTTTGATAGACATCTCTTCTTAGCAATGCTTCAAGGATCTAAGATAACTACAAAAGACTCATGATGGAAAATGCTGTCCACATTCAGAAAAAGAACTGTGGAGTCTGAATGCAGATCAAAACATATTATTTGCTCTCTCTCTTGTTTTTTTTTTCTTTCTTGTGGTTTCTCTTGGTTCTGATTTTTCTTTATAGTATGAATAATGTGAAAATAGGTTTAATATGAATATATATGTTGAGCCTATATCAATTTACATGCCATCTTGGGGTGAGGGAAGGGAGAAATAGGGACAAAATTGGAACTCAAAATCTTATGGAAGTGAATGTTAAAAACTAAAAATAAACAAATAAACAAAAAAAATGCATACTACTGACATTGGTATGCTGTTGCATGAACAGTCCATTAGGTACAGTATGCAAAAGGAGGTGATGGTGTTCCTTATGGTGTGGTTCATATTCACAATTGTGATACTTGGAGTACGTCTGCAGATTTAGGTATTGCTCTATAATCTACAAACATCTTTCACAGTTCGTCATGTATTAGTTAAAACTATTTCCTTTTATGTAGTTCCTGAAGCTGCAATCCCTCAATACAGGTATCATAGATGGACAATAATCCGGGCCCAGAATTGAAGAAGAGGAGGAGGAAAGTGGGTTGAATTGCACATGGAAAATTACCTAGCACTTGTGATGATCATTAACTGCACACTGACAAAAAAGTCCATCATTGATAATACATAGTTACATATTGTATGACATCATTATTTATGAAGAATAAAAACTGCTGGTAACCAAAAGGGCAAAGGAAAGATAACCAGGGAGTAAAACAAACTGCAATGTATTATAAATTGTTACTTGCAAAAAAGAAGGGGCATAAAAGAGGTCCTGTAACATAACAAGAATGAAGGATAGAAGAAAGGGAACAAATATTTATTAAGTCACTACTATGTTCCAGATAGTGTGGTAAGTGTTTTAGAAGTATTATGTCATTTTGTGTTCAAAATAACCCTGGGAGATAGGTGCTATTATCATTTTGCAAGTGAGGAAACTAAGGCAAAGGTAAATGACATGCCCAGAGTCACACAGCTAGTAAAAATCTAAGGTTGGATTCAAACTCAGGTCTTGCTGACTCCTAGCCCAGCATTCTATCTATCCACTGTGCTACCCAACTTGCCTAACTCAAGTATTATCATCTATGAAAATGATAATAATAACAGAAACAAATCAAAAACAGAAGTTCTTAACCTTTTTGTGTCATGAATCCCTTTGGAAGTCTGGTGAAGACTATGGGGCCCATCTAAGAAGAATGTGTTTAAATACATAAAATAAAATTCACTTACAAAAGAAATAAATTATATAGAAATACAGTTATCATTTTTAAAGTTACCAGGCCCCATGTTAAGTATCCTTCCTTGATTTAAAGGAAGGCCTCCACTGTGTTGCTAGATCCCCTATGGAATATTTATGGAGGGACATGGGCAAGAGTATGCAGATGGAAAAGGCATAACTGGGTTGTAATCAGCTCCAGAGTGAGAGGGGAATACTTATTTCAATAAGATAACCTATACATAAAAGTCACGTTGATGAAAAAGAAGTATTTTATAAATTATTAGAATTTGGTACCTGTTGATTCTAGGGTCTGTCCGAATCCTACCCCCATATAGTCAAAGAAACTTAAAGCTAATCTGAAAGAATAATTTTCCATAAATTAGGCCCATCAAACAGGCTGCTGCTTCTATAGGTAATGAGTATCCATCATGAGAAGTATTTGCGCATATTTTCAGGTATTAGGGATGGTATAAAACTGAATCAGATGGAAGGTCATATTCAAATTCACTTAGGATTCTAAGAATTCTAGTAGTGGCAAGTTTGTCAGGGACAATGCAGTTGGGAAGGATTGGAGAGTGGGATGGGATAATTAACTCTTTTTTTTAGTCCAACCTTAAGAATGAACATTGTAAAAAAAAAATTTGGTTCTCTCCCAGCCTAAAGAACTTTGTATGTATTGATAAGATCCTTCAACAATAAATGAGCTAATAATTTGTTAATAGGTTTATGGTCTACTATAAAACAACATATTCAATTCCTAGGTTTTTTTTATATTTCCACAGCCTTGCTAACTGCCACTAACTTGAATGATTCTTAATATATCTTATTAATTCCAGGACCAAGGATAAAGTATGCTACCCACCTTCTGAAAGAGAGGAGATAGATTCAACAAACAGAACAAGATATACATTTTTACATGAAAAAGTAAAGATTTGTTTTTCTTAACTATGTATATTTTTGTTCATTACATTTTTTTCATTTGAGAACAATTTATTTTTACTTCCTCTAGCTTTCTTCTTCCCATTGGAAAAAAGTAAAAAAAATCTTATAACAAACATGTGATCATATATGCAATTACTTGTATTTGTTACAATAATTTTCTTTTCAATAGAGAGGGTGAAGTGGAAAGAAAGGTAAATAAATTTTTAATTGAAAAACAGAACAAAAACAAATAAATCATATTAATGTTCTGACTGTTTCTCAATGCAGCCTTTCTTTGCTACTTACTTGGAAATGAAAAAGAGGCTAACCTAGGTACTTAAACATGAAAGGTTTTATAGAATCATGGTGGAAAAGGGCCTCAGAGATCATCTCATTCAACATGTACCTGAAGAGTTTATTCTACAATATCCATGAGAAGTGGTCATCTCTCCTCTACTTAAAGATATCCAAAGATAGGGGACCCACTGTCAATTCAGGAAATATTTTTAAACTTTTTCTCTTGGGAACTCCATTATACTTTTGGACAATTCTAAGTGTTGGGGAGTGTTTTCTTATGTAACAGAAAGGTTCCACAGAAGTCCTGCTACCTCATCATGGAACAGAGGTAAAACACGTTTTTTGAAAGGCATGATAGTACAGCACAAATGAGAAAAGCTGAAAGTAAGTGCAGAAAGGCTGACCAGGAAGACCTGAGCTCTAATCCTGTCTCACAGACTTATTAGTTGTGTGACCCTGGGAAAGTCACTTAACATCTCTACGGCTTCCTGATATGTAAAATGAAGGAGTTAGGCTCTATGGCCTTTTGGGTCCTTTACAATTCTAAATATCTGTGGCCTAAATTACAACTCACAAAACTAAGAAAAGCTCAAAGTCACACACCCAAGCCTGGTGACTGTCACTTCTATGGTAAAAGTCATAGAGATTGAAAAGGGGGCAAGGTATATCAAGTATTGCCAACATATTATAATTTTTTGAAATCTTAACCTAGTTGTCAGTACCTTAAGTAGAAGATCTTCATCCAAGGACAAGTAGAATGATGATGACAATGTGCTACTGGAGCAACTGCATTGTATTAATATTTATATTCTTGCTACTTTATAAAACAAGATGACCAAAGTCTAAATGTAAAGATAGCTGAGGTATTCTCCTTGGAGAGGAAAATAAAGGAGCTGGCAGTGCATCCAAAGGCAATAAGAAATATGATTTCATGAGACACTTGAGAATCTTATATTGCAGTACTCATTATAAGCATTTGCAAATAGACTACCATGCAAATAATGAAAGCTTAAGTGCCGTCATCTACTGCAGAGGATGAAAATGTAGAGAACTGTTATAAATAACTCACTAAACTGCTCCAAATTAAATCAGCATATATTTTAAAATTCAATGATGTTAATATAAATGTAAACATAGACAGAATGATGAAAAAACAAGTGAAAAAAAGTATAGATCTGATTAAAAAATGAAAGGCCAAAGTTGTGTAGACCTTTTAGAAATTTCACAATTAAGTGCCATAAGTACATTATTCCAGAAGAAAACAAGGAAGCATAGACCATGCCAAATACCAAATAGTGTCATATGTCCAATAGTGAAATTAAGATAATTTTAATAGAAAGAAAATAATTAGTTATTTGTGTGAGAATCATATCTAAGTCAATTATCTAGGTGTAGTCACACCATCAAATTGTTAGAGAAAAAAATTATAACAAATATCAAATTAGAAGAATAAAAATGAGAAATAGATGTGGTAGCTAATACATCTCCAGCAAGACCTAATTAAATGAACCATTGAGAACCAAAAAAAGAGGGGGAGGGAGAATAGATAAAAGAACAAATATTAAAACAGATTATTACCATTTCTTCTGGAAGTATACCTGACATAAAAAAATCACCATAATAAAAAAGTCAATAAGCTAACACTTGATCTGTCCAATTGAAGAGATGTGGTGGTCAAAGGCAACATTAATTTAGAATATAAACTTGGAATGGCTAGGTGGCACAGTGAATAGAGCACCAACCCTGGAGTCAGGAGGACCTGAGTTCAAATCCGACCTCAGACACTTACTGGCCATGTGACCTTGGGCAAGTCACTTAACCCCAATTGCCCTGCTTTCCCCCTCCAAAAAGTTGAAAAAAATTTAAATTTAAATTTAAAAAATAGAATATAAACTTGTTTATAAAAATCTTATATGGAAGGATAGCTGGATGTTATGAATAGTATCACCTCATAAAACACTTAAATGCAAGAAATATAAAACAAAATTACAGAAAGCTTTTTAAGAGATCAAACTAAAGTTATCTTGAGACTATTTAAGGATAAAATTGGGGAGAATGAAAAATGGAAAATAGCTGACAAGACTTTTATTTCTTCAATGACCACAGAACCAACACTTTTATATCACAGTCTAGTGTGTTTTATAAGAAAATAGAAATGGCACTAAAGAAACAAAAATAGAAAAGTAGTTGAACCTGAGCAAATATAAACAGAGGTCTAAGCTAAAAGCAACATTACTTTAAGGGTATGTAGAAATCGGTTCATAATATATTAAAAAAAATTAAAGATAGCAAATGCTGGGAAGAAATCACAGGTGTTAATACTAGTACAAAAAAAGGCAATTAAAGAAACCAATAATTATGGACCCATATAGCTATTTAGGCATCTCTAAAAAGTATTTATAAGAATAACACAAATATGTATGCAGGTTATACTTAATGAAAGTGGGAGAAAGGAATAAGCAGGCTTTCCCCAACAAAAATTTATGGCAATCTACATTTTGATAATCAGATAATTGACTGAAAGATCCTGAGATAATAAGATCGCACAATGTATTATTTTTATTAACTAAAAAAGCTTATTTGGTAGAATAAAATGCTGCCTTGGGGACTCTGCTATAAGGAAGTCTCCTAATTATATGTTAAAAATCATATGAAATTCTTTAAGGAGAAGTAATGACATATACCTTTGTTAACCCTCTGATTATTAATATAAAGTGAGGATGCTTATTAATATTGTTAATAACTAAAGGTCCAAAAGGATGTTTAGCATAAAATCTAGAAAAAAGAGGAAATCAATATTGATGGCAAATTCCCCCAGAAGCTATTTGTGGAAGATGTTGTGATGATTACAATAGAGCCTTAGAAGATTGCAGAGTTGTCCAAATTCATAATTATCAAGAATTCAATCTAACTATAATCAAATGTATCTATAATTTCATAAATTAGTATAATTTCTCCAATAGATTACAACCCATCCATGCTTACTAACATACTGGAAATGTTTCTTATTTTCTCCTTACTTTGCTAAGATGCCAGTCTAAGTATGGACACAGAAAAAGAAAACAAGTGGACAAAGAATAAATGTTAGAACTGATTAATTGGCACATTTGTTGTATAAAGACTGGACAGTGTGCTGGGCAGGGAATTGAATTGGAGAGAGACGTTTGTATTACATTTGTGCAAATGAGAAATTTTGCAATATTTTAGAGATGTCAATCTTTTTTCTGAAACAAGTTCTCATCTTCTTAATAAGAATATTATTGCACTGATGTTGTCATGAATCGTGGAATACTAGTATCCAAAGAAATAAATCTGCATGTATTTAAAAGTGCAATAGAAAAACAAATGGTAGGTATAAATAATATCAATTATTATATATCAAGAATTATGCACCAAAAGTTGTATTGAAGGATAACATCAAATTGATGTATAGATTTAAAAATATGTAGAGCAAGAGATAATAGAAAATAGTTCATGTGTTATACTAATAGCCTTGCAATATAAAGATATCTTTCATAAGGCAACCAGCATATTGGGCTCTGCTTGCCATGGAAGATTCACAGAAGAATATGAACAAGAGTACCGCCGAATGAAGTAGCTTTTATCAGCTGCACCACTAAAAAATGTACTAACATCCTGTTTGTCATCTTAGCCAATCTGACTGGTGAGATGTGGTACCTCAGAGTTGTTTGGATTTGCATTTCTCTAATCAATAGTGAATTAGAGCATTTCTTCATGTGCTTATAGATATCTTTAATTTCTTTCTCTGAAAACTGCCTGTTCATATCCTTTGACTACTGTGCTATAAGAAACGAGGAGCAGGCAGTCTTCATATTTACCTGGAGAGGCTTAAAAGAACTGATGCTGAGTGAGAAGAGTCGAACCAGGAGAAATTTGTACACAATTACAGAAACAACATATGTGTGATGACCAACTTTGATAGACTAGACTCTGAGAAGCAATGCAGTGATATAAGTCAATCCCAAAAGACTCACGATGGAGAGAAATATGTGCATCCAGAGAAAGAACTAAGTTTATATACAGGTGGAAGCAAAATACCTGATCTTTTTCCTTCTCTTATTTGGTTTTATGTCCTCTTTACCATTTTTCATTCCAGCTGGTACAATCCATCCTTATAACCTGACTAATGTATAATGTGAAAGTATTTACAGATCATATACTTGACTGTAAGCCACCATGGGGGGAGGGGAGGGAGGGGGACAAAATGTGAAACTCAAGGAATTGTGGAATTGAATCCTATAAACTAAAAGGAAACAAACAACTTAATAGAAAAAAATTGAAGCTGAAAAAAAAAAATTACTAAGATCAAGGAGGACACCAATCCATCAACATATGAGAAAGTAACTAGATACACTAGAAAATGGACTTGCATCTCAATTTCCTTTCTTCCTCACCTTTTGCAAAGAAGTAGAGGAAAAAGGCAGGGATTCACCTATGGACTAGGGACAGAACCTGGTTACATTTCCCAAGAAGCACTAAGTCCAAAGTACAAACAATGACAAATAATTTAGCAAGTACTGTTTCCTTGAAGTAATATGGCCTAGAATAAAGATTAGTCATGATTGGAATATAGAGAACTATACTGTTGAGAAAGAAGAGAATGCCAAGAAGAATGAGGAGGGTAGAATGGCAATAACCAGGCATGCTAGGTTCTAGGATTTCCATTCCTTCTCTAGTAGCCTGACTGCAGAGAAACTTATTCCTTCCACTATTGTAGATGTGAGTTGTTGGAAGGATTTAAGACTAAAGTTACTTTGGATACAGAGTTAATGAGATTGTGTTTGAAGATGTATATAAACTTTTTTCATCTTATTTCAGAGTTCATTACAATCCAGGAAGAAGAAAAAATGAACCATTTCTAAGCTTATTAAAAGTATGGGTTTGGTAGTAGGGATGAAACTTAATACTTTAGATATGAATTAACTCCAGAGTTGCCCATTGTTTGGGCAAAGTGATGCATAGAGGTTATTAATTGTCCCCACAGTATTCCCATACGACTCATCATGTAAGAGCGGAGGTTTTGACAACTTTTACATTTACATAGAGCTGAAATCTCTCTCTTTGCAACATCAATTTATTGATCCTACTTCTGCCCTCTGGGACCTAGGAGAATAAGTTAAATCTCTTTGACATGATAACCTTACAAGCATTTATCAAGAGATGGCAATCCTTCAAGTACTTGAAGAAAATTACCATGATCCAATCCTCCTCACAATGATTTTTTTTTTCTCATATATAGGCTTCCCTAGGTCCTTCAAATTTTGGAACAGAAAAATATTAAGCAATTATGTTGTTTTTTACCCCCACATATACATTTCATGGAATTAGTCTTCTGCTTCTATCTTCAAATCTCTAGAGAATATGTCTATTGGTTGAGAAATGGTTAAAAACATCACGGTACATGAATGTAGTGAAATTGTGATGACTATAAAGAATTCAGAGAAACTTAGAAGATTTATGTGAAGTGATACAGAGTGACATAAACAGAACCCAGAAAACAACATCAGCAAAGACAATAAAAACTGAAATAACAATAAAAAAAATTGAATGTTGTTATTATAATAACCAAACTTGGTTCCAAGGAAAATTTGAAAATATGCACTTCCTTCCTTCCCTTCATGGCAGAAATGAAACTCTAAGGGCAACAAATGTTACATGTATTGCTATTTATCCTGATATCCCAGTTGGTTTTGATGAGCTGACTTTCTTCTTTTTAAATGTTTGTTAAAAGGAAAGAATTAACCATTCTGGAGAGCAATTTGAAACTATACCCAAAGTGTTAAAAAAAAAAAAACAAAACTGTGCATGCCCTTTGATCCAGCAATATTACTCCCAAATAGATTTTTTTAAGTGGGGGTGGAGAGAAACTATTTATACAAAAAATATTTATAGCAGCTATTCTTGTGGTGGCTAAGAATTGGAAATTGAGGGGATGCCCTTCAACAGGGGAATAGCTGAATAAGTTATAGTATATGATCATAATGGAACATTATTGTGCTATAAGAAATGACAAAAAGAATGATTTCAGAAAAATCGTGAAAGTCTTACATGAACTGATACATACTGAAATTAGAAGAACCAGGAGAACATACACAGTAATAGCAATAATGTACAATGAAGAACTATGAATGACTTAGCCTTCTCAGCAATACAGTAACCAAGACAATCCCACAAAACTCATGATGGAAAATCCTAATTGCCAAAGAGAAAGAATTGATCTTGTCTGAATATACACTAAAACATACTATTTTCCTCTTTCTTTTTCTTCCTTCTTTTCTTTGTTTTTTTTTGTTCAAGTTTTCTTACACAAAATGACAAATATGGATAATTTTACATGATTGAACATGAGTAACCTATATGATATTTTACTTTCTCAGGACAGGGTTAGAAGAGGGAGGGAGGGATAGAATTTGAAACCCAAATTTTTAAAAATCTTAATTGTTTTTACATGTAATTGGTGGGAAATAAAATATTAAATAAAAGGGAAGGATTACTGAATAAGAAAATGGTGGAGACATATATTTGGAATGAATGTGATATAGAACCAAAAAGTGTAATACTAAAAGTTTTAAAATATCTTCCTAGGATCTTTCCAGTAATATATTCAGGTAACACTTACAGAGGATTCCAAATCAGTCAGAGTTTACCAGTTCATCTCCAAGTTTAATTTGATTTCTAAATAAGTCACTGCTGCCATACACTATGCTACCTTCATCATAGCACATAAATATTCCTAGTATTTGAAAAGGGAAAATGGGACCTGCCTCAGTCATCAACTTGAAATGTTAGCATTCCCAATCAAAAGCTTGCATTCTCAACACACATACACACATGCACACACACACACACACACACACACACACATACACACGGTGAACATTACCATAAGTTATAAAACTTCATGGAAATAAAATAATAAATCCTTATTGATGACTTCTGTTTATAGCTTACAATCTGGAATATCTTTCTAAGCTTTTCTTGGTGCAAATGAAATAAAATTTGCTACATGCACCTACTTGGTCTGAAGAGGCATCCCATAGAGTCTCAGGCTACAAAATCTTGATGTTAAAACCATGCTACCTAGGGTTTGGGGCTTCCCCAGCTTTCCCAGAACAACTTACTCAAAATATCTCCTCCTTTACATATTTCCTATATAAACTGAGGGAAGGGTAAATCAGTTTTATTTTCTTAACTTTTAAGCACCATGGAAGGGTTATGTTTTGTTTTGTTTTGTTTTTGAGTAAGGAATATAGGAGGTATAAATTAATATATACTGAATGACCTTTCCAATATTTAATTGAACTCTTTGGCACCATGTGCAACAATTTGGACGCAGTCCTGATTACGATACTGAAAAGCACATCCTAAGTCTGAAACTAGGGGACAATTAGTTGTTTTCATTAGTGGGAGTTTTATGAGTTCAGTAAATGAAGAAGATCTGGTTGAACAGTTAGTAGGAGATGGGGAATTTGGTATAGTAAAATCAGAACTTCTTGCTTATTCAGAACTTTTCCTCAGGAATCCAGAGGCCAAGCTCCTTCCAAACCTAAAGAAATACTCTCTTGCTGAAACTTCATGAGCCTCTTGCTATCTGCTAGCCTGTGACCCGAAGACCATGCAAGCATTCCTTCTGGGCCTGGGCAGGGGAGGCTGGCTTCATACTCTTATTCACCTGCACCCTCAAGCAAAACAGGTTCTGGGTCCAGAGGACTTCTGTTCCCAAGTATGTAGCTAAAGGTTTGTTTGATATCCAAGCAAATTATTAGTGATTTTCAATTCTTTTTCCTATTGATTTTCAATGTCAAGGCACACTTTTTATTCTTTTGCTGATATTTAGAATGGAATAGTTTGAACTACTAATAAGTCTCATTAAGAAACATTATCTAGGCTGGTTCACTTTCTCTATATAGGGTAGAATCTGTATAACCTATAATGGAGTAAAGTTGCTAGGTATGTTGGGATCTAAATATGTGGCACTTGATGATATTACAGATAATGTGCTATCCATCAGGCATGTTCTTCACAATACACATTTATATCATTTCTTAACTAAGTCAAATTAGGTTCTGTTAAATTATATGTTAATTATAGAAGTGCTTTATCTTCTTTTCTGACTGCCCTTCAAGTGTCAGTGGCTCTAAAAATGTACAATTCAACAAACATGTATTATTACATACTTACTGTAATGCATAGGGGCAGATGCTAAGTGGCACAGCACCAAGTCTGGATCCAGAAAGACTCATTTTCCTGAGTTCAAATCTAGTCTCAGGCACTTACTAACTGTGTAACCCTGGGCTAGTCACTTAACCCTATTTGCCTCAGTTTCTTCATCTGTAAAATGAGATGGAGAAGGAAATGGCACACTACTCCAGTATCTTTGCCAAGAAACCCCAGATGGTGTAAGGAAGTCATGACCCTACTGAAAATAACTGAAAAACCACAAATTAAGAGATAGGGAAGGAAAGGAGGTCTCAATTGTATTAAAGGATACTGTTTTCAATTTCTAAAAGAAAAAAAACTAATAGTATAAACATAACATTTATATATGTATCTATCCCCTTCTGATTTGGGAATAAAAATAAATAAATGAATATTTTCAATGTAATTTCTTCCTCAAGTTTGGTTTTCTCTATCCAGATCTCCATTGCACTGCCTTTAAGAAACAGTTGCAAATAATGTGTCCCTCCTAGTGGGGTCTTGCTGACTGGTAGCCTGTGACTGTTCCTTCCTTCTCCATGGCAACCAGTGTTTGAAAGAAGAGGATACTGGATCTCCAAACAGAAGGTGATTCAAGTCAAAACTGTGACATGCAGGACACAGGAAAAGGCCCAATGCTTTCCCACTCCTTTCTCCTTATGTTTTTTAGAGTATATAAGGCTATGCAGAATATAAGATAAGTCACACCCTCTAAACTGTTTTGTATAACTGTTATGTATAAAAAGTTTGAAAGATATAAGTTCTGTGCAATTAATCATTTTATTAATTATGGCTAATGAATATTTAATAAAAGAATGATCATTTGTCCTCATAAACAAAAGACAAATCATGGTGGTCTCTTGAAGCATCTTATATGCCCTTAGAAGACAGTATTCCCAACAGGTTGGCAATCCACTCTGCTTGGTTAACAATTAATGAAAAAATGAATATTAAAATGAGAGGTAGACCTATTCTAATTAGGGACTGGGGGCTGGTGACTTTGATTATGTCACTCTTACTCTGAGACCATCCCTAACCTCATGCAATCTAGACTAAGGATCTACCCTTATCTCCCCTCCACCCAAGCCAGAGTAGAATACAATGGGTTCAAGTGCACGTAGACTAAATTATTTTTACTCTTTAATCATAACTAAGCTTTCCCAGTTGATGGGGGTCTATACAATATTGAGGAGAAGGTTAAAATCCAATCTTATTATCAGATCTATTCTTCAGAAGCTAATTTGATCTAGTAGCGAATAAGAAAATAGGAAGGGAAAAAAAAATCCTGGATATCCTCAATATTAACAATTGGTTATTTAATAATCACTTCTCAAAACCAATAGAGTTCTCTAGAGTAGCAAGGATAATTAACCCAAGCCCTGTGGAGTCTGAGGTTAAACATCTTCTATATCAACAGAGAAGTTCTCTTCTTTAGTGCACAGAGGAACACATTCCAGCAGCCCTATCCACAGAGAGGTCATCACAAGCATTAGATAACATCTTTTCAGAAGTTTATCACCAATAGTTATCATCAGAATAGCTACATTGCTACTGAACATAACAAAACAATTATAAAATCATTATAGTGCCTTTCAGTGAAGCAATCTGAGACATAGTAGAGAGATTTAGATGTCAACTTGTGTGGACATCCTTATCTAGCTTGACTGGTATGGTCAAAGATACCTTGGTTTTGCTCACCCTTCATTGGTGTGTTTATAAAGCATATCAGCTCCATTTGTCTTCTAAGTATAAAACTTAATGAATCTTGATGTTCAAGTTGATAACCTTGGTAGCATAGACTAGTTTCTACATGTAACTCACATACCCTGTAACATATCCCATAATTGGGGGGCAAAAAGGAACTCATGTAGCTATGCACTGGGCTTATGTGTCCTCTCTATATCCTTTCTTTGATATCAATACATTCTCATCAGGCCAGTTCCCTGTGAATATGAGTTACCCTCTCTTGTATAACCCTGGTGTCAAAGGCTGTTTTTCGACAAGAAGGCTAAAGTTTTCACTTTCCATGGGTAGTTAGTCCTATCAAGGTGGAAATTCAGGAATTGTCCATATTTAGCACTCCTCCAAGGGTAGCTAACAGCTCCCCTCATGATAACTCAGGCTCTCAAAGTTCAAAATATTGAACAGTCTTACTTAGAAATTAAATTTTTAAAAAGACTAACATGAGAGATCTCCAAGAGATTCACCTCTTCCAGAGCCTACATGGTTCTTAATCCTATTCCATAACAAGGATCTGAAAAGACCTCGCACCCCAGAACCCTTCATCTTTCTGGGTAGCTAAAATGATTCACTAGCTCCAGGATATGGATTATTGTAGATTTATTCATTTAGAATCAGTTTCAGCTCCCACCTGTGAAAAACCTCACCTTTGCCCTGATTTGCTGTTTTAATGAGCCCTAGACACATGAACTTGATATAACAAAGTTGTTTCCCTCAAGAATAGACAAATCATATTTGGATACTATACATAGCATAGGAACAACAAAAGCATTAAGCGATGTATAATCAAACTGCTGCAAAGCTGTGGTCGCATGTTCAGAACTCCACTAAACCACAGTAGTGACATCCACTGCTCTAAAACCAGGGGTTCTAGAGATAGGCACACATAATTCTGTCTAACTCCCCAATTTACTGGGAGGCAAATTAAGTCAACTTGCCCCAGGTCTGTGCCAGAGGTTCCCTTGTTCACCATAGTCTCAACTGATACTTTGAGATTTGGGGGGGGGACTAACTCAAATGTCACCAGTTTCACCAGTATCCTGGCTCACAACAACTGCATTTGAATATTTGAAGGATATGGGGGAGAGCGATTAAGAATTGATTTCACTGACCCAAGAGATTCAAACTAGGACTAATGAATGGAAATTGCAAGAAGATTCCAGATTGTTACAAAGAAAAAGTAAATGTTATTAATATAATTATTAGCTGAGCAGGCAATCAAAATGTTAGAAAATCAACAAAGTGATAAACACAAAACATGCACAAAAGATGTGAATGTTGAAGATAAAGAATTGAATTGGGGGGGGCAGCTAGGTGGCACAGTGAATAGAGTGCCAACCCTGGAGTCAGAAGGACCTGAGTTCAAATCCAGCCTCAGACACTTAACACAAAACTAGCCACGTGACCTTGGGCAAGTCACTTAACCCCAATTGCCCAACCTTCCCCACCCCACCCCCCAAAAAGAATTGATTTTTTTTTTTTTAGCAATCACGATTAAGTAACTTGCTCAAGGTTACACGGCCAGTAATTTCTGGGTGTGGTGCTGAGTGTCTGAACCCGGGATTCGATCTCCAGGTCGTCCCAACACTGGAGCCAGTACTCTTACTCGCTGAGCCACCTGGCCGCCCCTAAGCAATTGGGGTTAAGTAACTTGCTCAAGGTTACATGGCCAGTTATTTCTGGGTGTGGTGCTGAGTGTCTGAGCCCAGGATTCGATCTCCAGGTCTTCTCAACACTGGAGCCGGTACTCTTACTTGCTGTGCTACCTGGCCGCCCCAAGAATTGAATTTTTAAAAATAAAATTAAGCAAAAGACCAGTACTACTAATAAAGAATTAGCTAATTAAATAAAAAGGACAGAAAATCAAATCACATAAAAATTAGAAGGAATAAATAATATGAAATGAAGAAATTATATATTATCAGAAACTTTTTAATTATATCGATAAATATTAAAAATATGATGCACTAAAATTGAAAAAACAAGTAATAGATATCTAAACATTTCAATTTAAGAAAAGCAAATTGAGTGTCTCTTGAATTAAAAGAGAAGCATCATGGAATAATGGTTAAAGAGCTGAACCTGGAGTCAGAAAGACCTCACTTCAAGTCCCTGCTTTAACACATAGTAGCTGTGTGATCCTAGAAAAGACAATTAACCTTTAAGTGTTCTATGGGCAACTAGTGGATATCATGCTGAACCTGGAATCATAAAGACATGAGTTCAAATTCTGCCTCAGATACTCACTAGCTTCATAACCCTGGGCAAGTCATTTAACTTCTGTTTGCCTGTTTCTCCAACCTTAAAATAGGGATAATGATGGCACCAACTTCTCAGGGTTATTGTGAAAATCAAACAAGGTATTTCTTGAAAAGCACTTAAGACAGTATCTAGCACATATTATGTGTAAATGCTAGTGATAATAATGTAGAAGCTCTCTAAATCTATAACTTGCAGAGAAAGTGTCAATCTATATCAGTAGTAGGAGTTTCCTCTATTGATAAAATGGTAGATTCCATCCCTAAATACCTGTCCTATAGAAGAACTACCACAGAAAAATATTTCAAGTCTAATGAATTCTATTAAACTGCATAAACTGTTTAAAAAAAAAAACAGGAAAGTGACACACTACAAAACTCTTTCCATGAGACAAATATGGTCTTGATATGCAAATAATGGAAAGATAAGACAGAGAAAAAGAACCACAGACGAATTTTACTAACGGATATTGATGCCAAAATAGTAAATAAAACACCTTGCAAAAGGCTCTATCAATATATCTTTAAAAGTGTTAATTATTATCAAATTGGAAATAGAGAATGTGAGAATAGTTCAAATATTAGGAAAACAATTAGCATAACAAATCACATAAAAATAATAAAAGTCATAGTATTCTATCCATAGATAGAGGAAAATCCTTTAATAAAACATACCCATTTGTCTTTTTCTTTTCTTTTTTTATTAATTCTTTAATTTATTAATTTGTTTGTTTCCTTTTAATTTACAGGATTCAATTCCTTGAATTTCACATTTTGTCCCCCTCCCCCCCTCCCCCCCATGGCGTCTTATAATCAAGTATAGGATCTGTAGATACTTTCACATTATACAATGGTCAGGTTATAAGGATGGATTGTACCAGCTGGGATGAAAAATGGTATAGAGGACATAAAATCAAATAAGAGAACAAAAAAGATCAGGTATTTTGCTTCCACCTGGATATAAATTTAGTTCTTTCTAGTTCTTTCTCTGGATGCACGTTTTTCTCTCCATCATGCGTCTTTTGGGATTGACTTATATCCCTGCATTGTTGAGAAGAGTCCAGTCTATCAAAGTTGGTCATCACACATATGTTGTGTCCGTAATTGTGTACAAATTCCTCCTGGTTCTACTCTTCTCACTCAGCATCAGTTTGTATAAGCCTCTCCAGGTAAATATGAAGACTGCCTGCTCCCCATTTCTTATAGCGCAATAATATTCCATAACATGCATATACCACAACTTGTTCAGCCATTCCCCAATTGATGGACACCCCCTTAATTTCCAATTCTTTGCCACAACAAAAAGAGCTGCTATAAACATTTTTGTACATATGGGTCTTTCTCCCATTTCTATGATCTCTTTGGGATATAACCCTAGGAGTGGTATTGCTGGATCAAAGGGTATGAAAGTATTTATAGCCCTTTGGGCATAGTTCCAGATTGCTCTCCAGAAAGGCTGGATCAGTTCACAGCTCCACCAACAATGCATTAGTGTTCCAGTTTGCCCACATCCTCTCCAGCATTTGTCATTTTCCTGTTTTGTCATCTTAGCCAATCTGACTGGTGAGATGTGGTACCTCAGAGTTGTTTTGATTTGCATTTCTCTAATCAATAGTGAATTAGAGCATTTCTTCATATGCTTATAGATAGCTTTAATTTCTTTCTCTGAAAACTGCCTGTTCATATCCTTTGACAATTTATCAATTGGGGAATGACTTGTATTCTTATAAATTTGACTCAGTTCTCTGTATATTTTAGAGATGAGTCCTTTGTCAGAGACATAAGTTGTAAAGATTTTTTCCCGATTTCCCACCTCCCTCTTAATCTTGGTTACATTGGCTTTATTTGTACAGAAACTTTTCAATTTCATGTAGTCAAAATTATCCATTTTACATTTTATAATGTTCTCTAATTCCTGTTTCATCATAAAGTCATTCCCTCTCCACAAGTCTGATAGGTAAACTATTCCTTGTTTTAGCAGACTGCTTACAGTATCAACCTTTATACCTAGATCATGAACCCATTTAGACTTGATTTTGGTATATGGTGTTAGATAATGGTCTATGTCCAGTTTCTGCCATACTATATTCCAGTTTTCCCAGCAGTTTTTGTCAAATAGTGAGTTCTTATCCCAAAAACCAGGGTCTGGGGGTTTATCAAACAATACATTACTGTAGTCGTTGACTTCTGAATCTCGTGTGCCTAATCTATTCCATTGATCTACTCCTCTATTCCTAAGCCAGTACCAAGTAGTTTTGATGATTGCTGCTTTATAATACAGATTGAAATCTGGTAAAGCTAGTCCACCTTCCCTAGCATTTTTTTTCATTAATTCCCTTGATATTCTGGACCATTTATTCTTCCAGATGAATTTTGTTACTATTTTTTCTAACTCTATAAAGTAGTTTTTTGGTAAATTAATTGGTATGGCACTAAATATATAATTTAATTTAGGTAAAATTGTCATTTTTATTATATTAGCTTGACCCAGCCATGAGCAATTGATTTTTTTCCAATTAGTTAGATCTGACTTTATTTGTGTGAAAAGTGTTTTGTAGTTATGATCATACAGGTCCTGGGTTTGTTTTGGCAGGTAGATTCCCAAATATGTTATAATGTCTACAGTAACTTTCAATGGGATTTCTCTTTCTACTTCTTGCTGTTGAATTTCATTGGAAATATATAGGAATGCCGAGGATTTATGTGGGTTTATTTTATATCCTGCAACTTTGCCAAATTTATTTATTGTCTCAAGCAGTTTTTTGCTTGATTCTCTAGCATTCTCTAAGTATATCATCATATCACCTGCAAAGAGTGATAGCTTGGTCTCTTCTTTGCCCAACTTGATTCCTTTGATTTCTTTTTCTTCTCTAATTGCTACTGCTAACATTTCTAGTACCAGATTTAATAAGAGGGGTGATAGTGGACACCCTTGTTTCACCCCTGATCTTATGGGAAATGCTTCCAGTTTCTCCCCATTACACATAATACTTGCTGATGGCTTTAAATAGATGCTACCTATTATTTTAAGGAAGGCTCCATTTATTCCTATACTTTCTAATGTTTTTAATAGGAATGGATGTTGTGTTTTGTCAAAAGCCTTTTCTGCATCTATTGAGATGATCATGTGGTTTCTGCTAGTTTTATTGTTGATATGATCAATTATACTGATGGTTTTCCTAATATTAAACCATCCTTGCATTCCTGGAATAAATCCTACCTGATCAAAGTGTATTATTCTTGAGATAAGTTGCTGTAGTCTTTTGACTAGTATTTTATTTAGAATTTTTGCATCTATATTCATGAGGGAGATTGGTCTATAATTTTCTTTCTCTGTTTTATCTCTTCCTGATTTAGGTATCAGTACCATATTTGTGTCATAAAAAGAATTTGGTAGGACTCCTTCACTAATTTTCCCAAATAATTTGTAGAGTATTGGAATCAATTGTTCTTTAAATGTCTGATAGAATTCAGTAGTGAATCCATCTGGCCCTGGAGATTTTTTCCTAGGGAGGTGACTGATGGCTTGTTCAATTTCTTTTTCTGAGATGGGATTATTTAAGTAATTTACTTCCTCTTCAGTTAATCTGGGCAACTTGTATGTTTCTAAATATTCATCCATTTCCCTAAGATTGTCAAATTTATGTGCATACAATTGGGAAAAATAATTCCTAATTATTGTTTTGATTTCCTCTTCATTGGAGGTAGATTCACCCTTTTCATTTTTGATACTCATAATTTGCTTTTCTTCTTTCTTTTTTTTTATCATATTGACTAAGGGTCTATCAATTTTGTTGGTTTTTTCATAAAACCAGCTCTTGGTTTTATTTATTAGTTCAATAGTTTTCTTGATTTCGATTTTATTAATCTCTCCTTTAGTCTTCAATATTTCTAGTTTAGTATTTAATTGGGGATTTTGAATTTGTTCTTTTTCTAGGTTTTTTAATTGCATGCCCAATTTGTTGAGCTCCCTTTTCTCTAATTTAATCACGTATGCACTCAGGAATATAAAACTTCCCCTAAGAACTGCCTTTAATGTATCCCACAGATTTTGGTATATTGTCTCATTATTATCATTCTCTTGAATGAAATTACTGGTTGTTTCTATAATTTCTTGTTTGACCCACTCATTCTTTAGGATCAAATTGTTTAATTTCAAGTTAGTTTTTAGTCTGTCTTTCCCTGGCCCTTTATTGCATATAATTTTTATTGCATCATGATCTGAGAAGGATGCGTTTAATATTTCTGCCTTACTGCATAGAATTGTGAGGTTTTTATGCCCTAGAACATGGTCAATTTTTTAATATGTGCCATGAACCGCTGAGAAGAAAGTATATTCCTTTTTATCCCCATTCAGTTTTCTCCAGAGATCTATCATACCTATCCTCTCTAAAATCCTGTTCATCTCCTTAACTTCTTTCTTGTTTATTTTGAGGTTGGATTTATCAAGTTCAGATAGGGGGAGATTAAGGTCTCCCACTAGTATAGTTTTGCTATCTATTTCTTCCTCTAATTCCTTTACCTTCACCTCTAGGAATTTGGATGCTACACCACTTGGTGCATATATGTTAAGTAGTGATATTGCTTCATTCTCGATGGTGCCTTTTAACAGGATATAGTTTCTTTCCATATCTCTTTTAATTAGGTCAATTTTTGCATTTGCTTTATCTGAGATAAGGATTGCTACCCCTGCTTTTTTTTTTTACTTTAGCTGAGGCATGATATATTTTACTCCAATCTTTTACCTTTACCTTGTGTGTATCCCTCTGTTTCAAATGTGTTTCTTGTAAACAGCATATTGTAGGATTATGATTTCTAATCTATTCTGCTATCCATCTCCGTTTTATAGGAGAGTTCATTCCATTCACATTTACAGTTATGATTGTTATCTGTTTCTTTCCCCTCATCCTATTCCTGCCCCTGTTAATGTTCGTATTTTCCCTCCCTTCTCCCTTCCCCCCCTTAATAGATTTCCTTTTGACCACCACCTCCCTCAGTGTTCCCTTTTTGGCCCCCCTCCCTTTTCCTCCCCTTTTCCTCTTACTACTTCCCTCCCTACAAACCACTCCCACCCCCCTTTTGTAACCCTTTCCCCCTCCTACTACCTGTAGGATATTGTTATACTTAATTAGGTATGCTATTTTTTCTTCACATCAAGAATGACAGGAATAGATCTCATGCAAAGCTCCTCTTCCTCCCCTCTTTCCCTCTAAAATGATGTGTGTTCTCCTTGTTTACCTTTCTAAGTCACTGTTGCTTCTCGTAATTGGAGGTTGAATTTTCCATTGAGTTCTGGCTTTTTTATTAAGAAGGTCTGGAACTCTGTTATATCATTGAATGACCATCTCTTTGCCTGGAAGAATATGCTCAGTCTCGCTGGGTATGTGATCCTTGGTTGTAATCCGAGCTGTTTTGCCTTCCTGAAAATAGTATTCCACTGCCTCCGATCTTTCAGTGTGGAGGCTGACAAATCCTGTGCAATCTTTACTGTGGACCCTTGATATTTCTTTCTGGCCACTTGAAGTATTTTCTCTTTTATCTGGTAGTTCTGGAGTTTGGCCACAACATTTCGAGGATTTTTCAGTTTGGGATCTCTTACAGCAGGTGTCCAGTGGATTCTTTCGATTTTTATTTTCCCCTCAGGTTCTAGTATCTCAGGGCAGTTTTCCTTAACGAGCTCTTGGAGAATGTTGTCCAGGCTCATTTTTTCATCATAATTTTCTGGTAGGCCTATGATTCTCAGATTATCTCTCCTGGATCTGTTTTCCAGGTCAGTTATTTTTTCTTTGAGGTATTTTACCTCTTTTTCTAATTTTTCATTTTTGTTGTTTTGCTTGGCTAATTCTTGGTTCCTCATAGAGTTATTTGTTTCCATTTGTTTAATTCTGGTTTTTAGCAAATCATTTTCCTTGGTTAATTTTTGAAGCTCCTTTTCCATATCATACACTTTTCTTTTTAGAGAGATGTTTTCCTCATTATAATGTTTTTCGAATTCTGCTATTTTCGTTTTGAGAGAATGATTCATTTTGTTTTCTATCTCTCTCATTTTGCTTTCAAAGTTCCTTTTGATCTCATCTAGGAGAGCCTTCTGTGCTTGGGATCTATTCCCTGTTGAAGTCTCAGCTATGGGTGTGGAGTCCACATTGTCTCCCTCTGAGGTTGGTTCCTCCCTCTGAGGATAGTAGGACTCCAGAGTCTTTGTCTTTGTAGTCTGCTTTCTACCCATTTTGAGGCAGTGTCCTAGCTATGCTCTTCCTCTAGGATCCCAAGCCTTTACTGTAGAGGGTTTTGCCCTGGGGCAAGAGTTACTATATCTTCAGGGTTAGAGGGGGGGTTTGGAGCAAGTGGGGTTCACTCTGTCATCCTTGTCTTTGGAGGTCCTGAAAGGGGCTTTTTTTCTTTTAAAGATTTCTGGCCTATGAAGTGGTAGCCCCAGGAGTGTTTGCTGTCCAGTATAGGGGCCCCTGTATTTGCTTCTTACCTTGCTCTTTCCAGTCCCAGCCCTTTGATGATAGGCCTGGTAGTGGACCTTGTGGTTGGTGGGAAGACTTGCCCTCCAAGTTCATCAGGCCCCTTCCAGGCCTGCATCTGCCAGCCGTGCCACGCCTTCCTGCACAGGCCGCTGCGCCTTCTCAGGCTGCGCCCGCGTTGCTGCAGCGCGCCTTCCCAGCCTCGAACCTCTCTCACTTTGTCCTTTGTGTTTATGTGTTGATAAATCTGGAAACGGCCCCAGCTGCTGCTGATCTGGAGTCCCTCTGGCCGGTGGCTGGTCAGGCCCGCCCTGGGGCTAAAGCCTCGGTGTGGGGCTGGACTCGGCTCCCAGAGCGCTGCGCTGCCGGGCTGTCCTCGGCGGGAGGTTAGATCCTCTGTGTCATTATGTGGGTTCTGCAGCTCCAAAGTGTGTTTAGAGTCCTCTTTTTACATGGATTCCCCATTTGTCCTTCTTAAAGGACATCAGAATAAAAGAATCTCCCCTTCATATGTTACCCCCTAAGAGCATCTAAAACCAAAGACTATCATTACATGTAATGAAAAATACTGGAAATTTCCCACCTAGGATCAGGGTTGAAACAAGGCTTCCCACTATCGTCATTGTTGTTTTATATAATATTAAAATTGCTAGCTATGGGAACTAGAAGACAGAAATGAAGGTAAACCTTAGGAAACAAAGATGTCTCTAGTTATGGATCATACAATGATTTACTTAGAAAACCCAAGAGAATCAATAAAAAAATTGACAGAATAGTTTAAGTAAAATAGAAACAAAATAAATCCACAAAAATTATCAATGTTTCTCAATATTATTAACAGCCACCAAGAAAATGGATAGAAAGATAAATGCCATATAAAACAATAGCAACAAAGTGAATTAAATATTTGGGAGGTCTTCCAAGCAAAAGTTGGATACCCATTTTTAAGAGATGTTGTAGCAGAGATCCCTGCTTAATTAGGAGTTAGATAAGCTAACATCTGAGATCCCTTTCTACTGTATCTATTATCTTGACCACAAAATCAACCAAGAGACATACTCTATGGTACATTAAGAAAAGACTTAATTAGTTGTTCTTGGGGTTTTCTTTGGGCTACCTCTGTTAACCTACCAAATATAGTCGACATACTTCTGAATAACTATTTTCCCTAAGAATGTCAGAGTCATAGCTGAAAATTAGCACTTATGTAAGTAGCATATCAGAGACATAATAAATTAGAAAGAAAATACCTGATGGAAATGCTTTTAGTCACACACACACACACACACACACACACATCCACACACACTTCATGATGCTATTCTTCTGTTCCCCAACTTTCTCCATCAGATACCTTTTGCTATACTTAAATAATACTTCAATGTATCCTTGATTTCACTGCTGGATTCAGATCCTCTATCAAAGTATATTGTAAATCCTTCACATCTTATCTTGTTTGATTCTTTATGTCTTTTCAAAGGATGCATCTAAGACATCTAGGAAATAAGAAGACACCTCCACCAGTAATGGTGGCCTTTGCCCCTTTCTTCACTCTGACCCTTTCTCCAGTTAAGGTTGCCCAGGACCCATGTCTCCAGAAATTGGTATGTAAATGTGATATGTGAATGCAATGCAATATTACTAAACCATAAGAAATTATGAAAAATACAGATTTAAAGAAACCTGAGAGGACTTTTTATGAGGTGAAGTGAACAGAATCAGGAGAATAATTTGCCTCATTACAACAATGTTGTAAAGAAAAATAACTTAAATAGTTTAGAGCTCTGATGAGTACAATGACAAATTTTCATTTCTGACAACTTATCACTAAGCAGGCTTCCTACCTCTTAGCAAAGATGTAACAAACTAAAGGTACAAAAAGAAGCATGTATTTAGATGCATAGTTAATGTGCTGCTCTGTTTTGTTTACAAAGGAGGACTTCTATTTTGACAAGATCAAAGTAGGAATGAAAAATTATACAATAAAAAAAAAGAAAGAAAAGATGATTAGCAAAATACTCCTAAATATAAGGAATATATCATAATGAAGTTCTCCATATGAGTTTTTTGTTATTGTCATGTTAAATTTAATATATATTTGATTTCTTTTTACAAAATCAAAACTATATATATAAAAGAATTCATAGTTTTATATACAGTTTTCTTTTCTATTTTCTTAATTGAAATATTCATAATTTATTTCATAATTTAAAACTAATTAATGCAAAGATAAATTAAGAATAAATTCTTGCCTCAAACCTTAAAAAGGAAGTAAACCCAAAAAGAAGATGTTAGTGACCCTATCACCATTTCTTATATGAACTACTGCTAAAAGTAGCCAAAAGGTCCCAGAAACTTCCTCAATCTGCAAATGTTGTATCATTTTGATAAGCTGAGAGATAAAAAAGCCAAAAGTAGTAATGTTTTTGAGTTCAAGCTCATTTGTAAAACATTATAGAAGAAGATAACACAAGATCAGCACAGTTAGAAAAACACCAGATTTGCTCCCAGTCTTGGGATCTTGTCAAACACATCTCTGGAATTCAGTTTGCTAATAGATAAAAAGAGGGGAAATAGTTCAAGACCTATGAAATTGGCACAAGCCAATGCACAGGCTTGCAACAGAATATAATTCTACAATGCTTCCTTCCTATGCCAAAGAAAACCAAAAGGTAGAAGTTGCTCTGGCTGGGACAGCAGAGATCAGTCAGAGAAAGGAGGAACAGTTAACTGGACCAGGACTCCAGCCACCATGTGAAGAGTTCGTGGCATCCCATTGCATTTCAAGAAAAAAAAAGAGCCCAGCAACCATCTAGGGCCACTTGTCACCTGGGAGAAGTAACTTGGGGCAAGAGATGGGGACCAGTGAAATGCTAATGACTCAACTTGAAGAGAGGCTGACGAGGCTTTGAGGTCCAACCCCTAGGGAAACCACAGTTAAAGGAGGAGTCAGAAAGGGGAATATGAAAGGAAAAAGACAGAAATTATGAAAGACCTCAAAAGGAAAAAAAAAAAAACCACAATTAATCATCTTGAACATCAGCAAATAAACCAACAGGAAAGATATTAGTAAGAGAAAGAATTATGGCCTACAGATAAGATAAAAGAGTTCAGCCATCTATGAATAAATATTGTAAGACAAAGGAAAATAAATCAACCCTGATAAGGCAAAGAACCTTGTGGATACCCAAGAAAAACCATGGAACCAAAGCAGGATTTATGCTTTAAGAGAGACATGAGAATTGTGAAAACAGAATTTATGACTTACACAGAAGAACTTATTGGCAGAATAGGAAGAAACTTGAAACCATAGTAGCAAATTTCATGACAAAGAGAACACCCAATTGGAAATACAAATACATATAAGTAAGGAATAATCTATAAGAAGAAAGGAAAAAAGTAATAACATTAAAAGAAGACGAGATCTTGAAGCATTTGATTGATCTTGAAGATAGGACACATAAAGACAACATTAATTTTAAATCTCACAAAACAACACAACTCCAAAACATAATACAAGAAATTATATACAACAAACATTCAGGACTTCTGAACACAAAAAAACCCAAAGTTCTGAACAAAAGAATCCATAGATCACCCCCAGAAAAGAAAAAGATAAAAAGCCCTATGTTTCAACCAAGACATATAGTAGTTTATTTAACAGTTCCACTAACAAATTCTGCAAATGATCAGGAGAAAAACATTGAAATGGAAAGAAAATCTGAATAATACTATACGCACAAGAAACCACTGAAGGGAACATAATAATGTGTACCAAAAAGCAAAGGAGTTTAAGATCCAGCACAAGGTCACCTGCCCTACAAATCTTAGCCTAATGAATGAAAAAATATGAAAGTTCTTTTTTTAAAAGTGTTCAGAGCCTTCCTTGGGGGTGGGGGAAACACATCTGAATAAATTACTTGCTTTCCAAACACCCCATAAAACAAAATAATGCAAGAAGAGTAAACAAAATCAGCAACCAGAGACCACCACCACCACAACAACAAAATAACAAGAGATGTCATTAAGAGATTTTTCATCTACAGACAAATCGATGATGAGTGATGCAGTAGATAGAAAGCTGGGCTTAGCATACAGAAGACCTGAATTCAAAACTAGCCTCAGGCACTCAATAGATGTACAACCTTGGTCAAGTCAGTTAACCCTGTCTGCCTCAATTTCTTCAACTGTAAAATGAAGATAATAATAGCACCTACCACCCGAGATTGTTATATCAGATGAGGTAATATTTGTGAAAAGAAAAAAGCACTTAGCCTGGCACATAGTAGGCACTACATAAATGATTGTTCCCTTCTCTTCCACCCCACCCCAAATTACAAAATAGGAGGGCATATAAAAGGGTAGAGGGGAGGAAGAATATAGAAGAGAATATGGGATGTAACCTGATCAAGTCAAAGATCAACAATGAAGGGGAAAGGAAATTCTTATTGTCTCTCAGGAAAAAGGAAGCCTATAGGGGAATGGAGGCAGAGTCAAAGCAAGGGACTGAACCAGAGAAAGAAATGGGGGGATCTAAATCTATGAAGTTGTGATAACGAACAGTCAGTCAGCATCCATTTAATAAGTGTTTACTATGCATAAGGCAACATAAGTGAGTAGTAGGGGTACAGAGAGGCAATAATCTGTTTCCTGCTCTCAAGGAGCCCTCATTCTAATGAGGGAGACAAAATTCAACCAACTCTGTTCATATAAGATATATACAGTCATGGGGCGGCTAGGTGGCGCAGTGAGTAAAGAGCTGGCCCTGGAGTCAGGAGGACCTGAGTTCGGTTCCGGCCTCAGACACGTAACACCCCCCCACAAAAAAACTAGCTGTGTAAACTTGGGCAAATTACTTAACCCCAATAGCCCTCCAAAAGGCAAAAGAGATATACAGTGTAAATAAAGCTACTTCATAAAATAATGAAAAATAGTTGATAGAAAAATGTGCTTTCAGGAAGCTTGATGTGAAAGCTAGCTAAGGCAGATCTTCCCAAGAGCATACATGGATGAAAGGAGGAAGAGGACAATGGAACAGATTTACCAGTTGTTGTTTGTTGTTGTTGCAGTTTTTGGCAAGCTTGTTTTCATCAAGAAAGAGAAAAGAATCACCTAACTTGAACTTCATCTCTTCTGATACAAAACCTAAGGAAGAGAATAGTAGTTTTTTGTTGTTGTTGTTAAGTGGTTTCAGTCTTGCCTGACTCTTTTGTAAGCCCCATTTGGGATTTTCTTGGCAAAGATATTGAAGTGGTTTTGCCATTTCCTTCTCCTGCTCATTTTACAGATGATGTAACCAAGGCACAAAAGAGTGAAGTGACTTGCCCAGAGTCACATAGCTAGTAAGTGTCTGAGGTCAGATTTGAACTCACAGAGATGAGTCTTCCTGACTTCAAACCCAGTAATCAATCCACTGTGCCACCTAGTTACCTTGAATCATAGTTAAGCCTGTCAAAATATAGACAGAAGACATTTGCACTGGAAGCAACACAGTTACAAAAGCGCTCTGTTCATTCGAGATATCTCAGAGAGAGGATAAGATTCCAAAAGAAAAGATAATAATAATAAACTTAGCATTTATATAGTGCTTTAAGTTTTGTAAAGCACTTTACAGATATTACCTCATTTATACTCACAGCAGTACTAGGACATGGGTGCTATTGTAATCCCATTTTACAGAATAGAAAATTGAGGTAAGCAAAGGTTAAGTGATTTGTCAACAGTAATGCAGTTGGTAAGTATCCAAGGCAAAATTTAAACTCAGGCCTTCCTGACTTCAGGCCAAGATATGAACAAAAATAAGGAACCAAAAACTAATTAGCAAGGGCTATTCCATATTCCTCCCTGCTCTTCTGTTTCTCATTCCCTATAAAATCTTGGGAATGACCTGTGCCTTAATTGAGGATCTCCTTGGTAAAAGTAAGAAAAGGAAGTGTGAAGGCAGAATTTCTATGATAGGTCACATTGTCAATGACAATTGACTACGAGATTTGTTTAAACAATATAGGACTGTGATGCATGATTTTCTTGATCACAAAAATAAAATGATTTAGTAGAGCAAAGTGTAACCTTTAAAAGCTCTCCTCCAATAAGATGCTTCCTAGGCATACAATTCCATAGAGGTAACTTAAATAAAGGTTTAAGAGGAAAGAGCTGAATTGATATTCTAAAGACCTGAGTTCCAAGGCTTAGCTCTGCTACTTTTTACTGACATAACCTTAATTGAGTCTCAACCTTCTGGGGTCCATCTGTAAAGTGATTTCATCAGGTTAAATGATCTCTAAGTTTATTCCAACTTTAAATCTATGAATTTTGGTAAATGATCTAATGATTATCAACTTTAAGTAAAGCATCAAACCTTTTCCTATAGCCCTCCTAAGTGAATCCCCCAGCCAACTGCCTCTTTCTCACAAAAGGAAAAAAAATCTGTAGCCATAAGTTTAATACTAGAACTAAAAATTTTCTGGGTAAGAATTTGTTTTGAAAGATCTTATTCTTCTCACTCATTAATCACTGTACCTGTGGGCAGGTGGCACGAAGTGCTTGAAGTACCATAATAGATGCTGTGGTTTCATGATTAACTGATACTAAACTGAAATGTTATCCCTCATAAATGTAATCAAGTAAAGATTAGAGTTTTGATTAGCCATTGAACAGGTCTAGAAACATAATCAGATACTTGCCTAGTTTGTCAACCTCTGATTTAGAGGTTTTATTCTAGCTGAATGGTCTTAATCTGCTCGCAAATAAGATATCTGATTTAGGTAGATGCGGGGGGGGGTTTGCTAGGAAATATTCCCTTTCTCTCTCTCTCATGCAAAGAGATGGCTTGCAAATATCTAAAAGGTCTGCTGGGATTTTAAGTGGGAAAAATTACTTTTACAATTAGAATATGATGAATTTTTTTTTAATATCAAATCTGTCAATAAGTTCTTGAGCACTGTGATGTGTCTAGCCCTGTGTGGGACACCTAGGCAAAATGACAGCATGATGCAAAGTTCAGAATAATACAATACATGTGACTTAGCATAGTGGAAAGAACATTGTACCAGCAATTAAGAAAGCTGGGTTAAAATACTGTTTCAGATATGGAGGGAAAAATGGAAGGAAGGAAGGAGGGAGGGAGGAAAGGAAGGAAAGAAGGAAGGAAGGAAGGAAGGAAGGAAAGAAGGAAGGAAGGAAGGAAAGAAAAGAGGGAGGGCAGGAGGAAGGGAGGAAGGAAAGAAAGATTAATTAAGAACCTACTTGATGCCAGATATTGTGCTAAGAGTTTTTACAAGTATTATCTCATTTGAAATACCGTGTTTCCCCGATAATAAGACCTATACCGAAAATAAGCCCTCCCCTTACTGTGTAAGATTACTCTAAAATAAGCCCTCCCCCGAAAATAAGCCCTATTGAGATTGCTACTGTAGTGAAGGTGATCCCCTGCGCTACACGCTACATTACGGTACCCTCTGTGTGAACCGTTCCCCCCCCCAGTGAAACGCACGCCACGCTCCGAGCTGCATCCAACAGAGCTGCAGCAGTGAGCGCGTCATCCTGTTCTTCCCCAGTGATTTGCTTATTGAATAAAGGTACATTTTTTTGTTCACATTTACCTGTTTATTGAAATTGCTGTCAATGTTCATTAAAATAAGCCCTCCCCTGAAAATAAGCCCTCTGGTGTTTTTCTGTCCAAAAAAAATGAATGACAGTGTCTTATTATCGGGGAAACACGGTAGCAACAACCTTAGGAGGTAAGTGATACTATTATCCCCGTTTTACAGTTAAGAAAACTGAGACAGCAATTAAGTGACTTGCTAGGGTCACACAGCTAGTGTCTGAGGCCACTCTCTACCCACTGCTCCTCCCAACTATCTCCTAGATCTAGGTCAAGATCTCAAAGATAATTCAGAGGCCCTCTAGTCATACGATCAAGGGCTTAGAGCCAGAAGGAAACTTAGAAGCCAACCCCTTCATTTTATTCTGATTGCTCATTTTTCCAGACTACTTCTTGACTTTGGACTTTGTTGGTGTTGGGCTCTGTAGGGGAATGCCTGGTCTGAGATTCTCTCTTATATGTCCTTCTGCTACCTTCACAAATCAGTCAGGGTATCTGTACATTTTTGGTGTTCCCAAAGTGGTGTGATCTGGGGAGAGGTCTGATCACCACCCTCCTGGTCTTCACTCTGCAAATTCCCCACCTGGTTTGAGTATGTTGTCATGCATGTGGTTGAGTTGCCTTAGACTGCTGTTTGACTCAGTCACTATTAGCCTGCTGAGAAGATCTGCAGGTTCAGAGTGGCTAAACTGATGGCTTCCCCTTGGTTTTGGTCTCCTGCCCTGATTTGTTCCGCTACAGGCTTATGTGTAGAGCTAAAAGTTAGAACTGAGTCCAGTCTCTGTTCTTGGTCTCAGAGCCAGATAGATGAGTTCCCAGAACTTGTTCCTTTCTCCTTACACAGGTAGGACCTTTACTCCTTCTCAATGAAGACCTCTTCTCTCTACCCTGTACCTGAGACCTGGGTATGAGCAATGGATGACCAAGCTTCTAAATAACACCTGTTCCTGTGCCTAGACACAGAGGTCCCTGGGATCTCTTTCTGCCCAGGTGTTCAATCCCCTCTGCATTCCCAGGCTCTAGGATTCTCCCTGCCTCTGTCACTGTTATAGCTGCTATTGCTGTTGTGCTCCTAGTCAGCTTCACCCCAGTAACTGCAGAGATTTCTATCTTTCTAATCTGCCATGGGCTGGAATAGTTACTCACTTGACTTTTTCGTGGCTTTCCCAATCATAATTCAGTTTGGTACATCTTCCTGGTCATTGTAGAAGAGGTTGTAGAGGACCTGAAGCAAAAATGCTGCCTCTCACTCCTCCATCTAGATTCAGTCTCCTTTCATATTATTCTAAAGGACAGAAACATTAAGAGGTTTGCCCAAGGTCACACATGTACCATGTTTCCCCGATAATAAGACCTATCCCGAAAATAAGCCCTCCCCTTACTGTGTAAGATTCCTCTAAAATAAGCCCTCCCCCGAAAATAAGCCCTATTGAGATTGCTACTGTAGTGAAGGTGATCCCCTGCGCTACACGCTATATGCACCATTCCCCCCCCGTGAAATGCACACCGCGCTCCGAGCTGCATCCAATCAGAGCTGCAGCAGTGAGCGTGTCATCCTGTTCTTTATTGAATTCATTATTGAATAAAGGTACATTTTTTTGTTCACATTTACCTGTTTATTAAAATTGCTGTCAATGTTCATTAAAATAAGCCCTCCCCTGAAAATAAGCCCTCTGGTGTTTTTCTGTCCAAAAAAATAATAAGACGGTGTCTTATTATCGGGGAAACATGGTAGGAAGTAGCAGATATAGGATTTATGCTAAGGTCGTCTGAGTAAACCCACCAACCTTTCCACTACAGCCCTCAGAATTCAAGCCTTTCATTTTTAAGACAAATAAACTAAGGTTCAAGGAAGCTAAGTGACTTATCCAAGGCCACCCAATGTGGTACAAAAGATGTGATTTTAACTGCAATCTTCTGACTGCAGAACCAGTCTTTCATATAATATACTAGTATACCTGTATAACCCAGAACAAGTAGATTAATCTCTCAAAGTCTCAGTTTCCTCATTTGTAAAAGTAATATGATAATATTTGCACCACCCACCTCATAGGCTTGTTGTGACAAAATCCCTCTGGAGATATGAATTATTTAGCTTATTCAATAAACTGTTACTTTTGAGTGAACTTGAAATGATAACTGTGAAGTAAATTTGTAACCAAAAGTATTCTGTAGATTTGAATGCCTTTAATGATAGAATCCTAAGATTTAGAGCTGGAAGAGATGTCAAAGGTCATGTGGTCCAATCCCCTCATTTTACAAGTGAGAAATTGAAGCTGAACTGATTAGAGATGGAAAAATACTTCAAAATCTAACTTTAGACTCTGCAGAGACCACTGATGGTAGCACCTTGGCAAGCACGCCAATTTTCCAAGTCATCTAACATCAAGTTTATCACTGCATTATCCTTGGGCAGGGTGTGAGGTCTAGCTATGATTCACCAAAGGTCCTACCCTTCTATTCAATAAAAATCAGGATAAAATGGATATCAAGTGCATTTTTGAAGGAAAAAAGAATTCATAAAATTTGCACCCTGAGGAGATGTTGCAGAAAATGATTGGGACCTTTCAGATGTTTTCCTTGGCTATGCAGTTTACTAAATGTTTAAATATCCCCATATCCAAGGTCTTTTTTTTTATTGCCAAGTAACTGACTGCCTCCTTGATTCACTGACCAGCTGCATGGTCATGGCTGAGTTCCAGAATCATAAATTTAAACCTGTTAGGTCAGGTGGTTCAACCTGCTGATTTTATAAATATTGAAACTGAGGAAGGAAGGTTAAGTGATTTCCCTAAGGATACACATGTAGGAAGCAGCAAAATTTGAACCCATATCCTCTGACCTCAAATCTAGGATACTTTTTACCACAGTCCATTTAATGAACTACCTAAAATCCTACTGGAGTGGTCACTTGATTTATATCTCAAAAAATCTCCATCTGAAAATATGAGATGGCCTTTCAGTGGTGTCTTAAATGAGTGATTCTTATGTGAGAGGTAATTAACATCTCAGCATGATAATTTGCTTTAGTAGAATGACATTCCAAAGATAGCAGGTAAAATATGGATAAAACACAGCAAAAACACCTTTTCAAAAAGAGCAAAACTAGACACTCTCAGAACTTAGCTAACATATCAATAAGTAGTTCATCCAGAAACAAAATATTTACCCATCAATTGGATAAGGACTAAACAAATGATGGTACATGAATAGTAATGGAAAATTAGTGCCCCATTAGAAACAATGGTTAAAAAAAGTACAAATAAGAAATGGGAAGGCTTATATTTATTTGGTGCAAAGCAAAGGAAGTAGAACCAGGGAAACAATATAACCAATAGAAACTATGTAAATAGAAAGTATAAGAACACAAATTAAATTAAATTCATTGTATTTATCATTTAGAAATGGAAGTGGATATATTTGTGTAATGGGAAGCCTGACCAATGAGAACCCTGCTCTCAGCATATGTGCAAGGGGCTTTGTCTATTACCAAGGTTCTTAGAGCCTTGGGAAACCTTCTTCTGGAAATCTATGATGACATGAATTGGAGGGTCTTGGTTGTCTACTTTAGAGCATGTGCAAGTATTCTATGACTATTTTCTGTCTACTTAATAAGTGGTAAATCAGAAACCTTTTGGTTGATTGCTAAGTCAGACCTGGGAATGAATACAAAAAACCCCAGTGGAGAAATTGGCTCTCATTTTCCTGTTGACCTCAAAGTGTACAGATAACTCATTAATATCCAGTGGCTCCCTCTTACTTCCAGGATCAAATACAAAATTCTCCATGTGACATTCAAAGCCCTTCATAACCTAGCCCCCTTCTACTTTTCCAGACTTCATACACCTTACTCCCCAATACCTACTCTTCAATCCAATGACATTGGCTTCCTGGCAGTTTCATGAGAAGACATTCTCTCAGCTCTGGGATTTTTTTTTTCTGTCTGAAATGTCTGGAATAGTCTCCCTCCTCTAAAATTGAGAGGAGTTAGGAAAGGCTTTCTGTACAAGGTGGGATTTTAGCTGGGACTTAAAGGACTGCAGGGAAGCCAAGAGGTAGAAATGATGAAGTGCATTCTAGGCATAAAGGATCGCCAGTGAAAATTCCCCAAACTTAGAGACTGAGTCTTGTATGAGAAAAAGCATGAAGACCCATGTCACTGGATCTTAGCATTCTTGAAAAGGAGTAAGGTGTAAGAAGACTAGAAAGGTAGGGGGTAGGGTAGGTGGAGACTGAGGGTAGCTTTGAATACCAAAGAAACAATTGTATATTTGATCCTAGAAGTGATAGGGAGCAACTGGAATTTGTTGAATAGTAAGGTTAGATCTCATTGGTAAAATCACTTTGGTAGATGAACTTAAGTGAGGAGAGATTTGTGGCAGGCAGACCAAACAGCAAGTTACTACAGGAGTAGGAGTCAGGAGGTTAGGACATGTACCACAGTGGTGCTAATATCAGAGGAGAAAAAGGGATGAATTTGAGAGATATTGCAAAGGTAATGTAGACATATATTCTCCCTCCTCCCTTCCTTCCTTCCTTCCTTCCTTCCTTCCTTCCTTCCTTCCTTCCTTCCTTCCTTCCTTTCTTTTCATTTGTTCTTTCCTTTCTTTCCCTCAATCCTCATAGGATATCAAATCCCAATCTGCCAATAGGAATCTAAATTTTAATCTCTGTTAAATAACAATTGTTTCTGTTTTGACCAGAAACCCTGAGGGTCTTTCCCAGATCTATTTTTGCCCCATTTCTTATTTTTTTTTTTTGCATCAGTCCACAGATTTATTTGGAAACCTTTTCCTCAGATATAAAGTAAGCATCACCAAGTCCTATCTGTACAGACCGAAGTGGGCAGGGGCCTGGAGATTCAGACTGTGCCCAGGGAGCAGCCCTGGACGCCTTGGCCACCTCAGGGCCTCTGAGCCACCTGCCATCTCCCTACCTCAAGGACAAGGCATCAGCGGTGCCCATGGCACAGGATCCTTACCACTGAAGCCATTGTCTGGGAGCACGGAGGGGGCACCAGTAGAAGCTGAGAGCCCCCAGGCCAGCAGGGCCCAGCACAGGAAGAAGCCCCCCAGGAAACCCCTTAGCCTGAAAGTCTGAGGCCTGAGCACTGGCCAGATGGGGAGTCTGGAAGAGAAGGTGGAAGCTCCTTCTGCCAAAGTCTCCAGCAGGGCCCCGCCCAGGAGCAGCCTGGTTCCAGAACAGGGGCCCAGGCAGGCCGGGCTCAGGCCTGAGCCCCCTGCTTCTTCTTTTTCTTCCTCTCGGCCTTCACAGCCTCATCGTGGGCCTTCCTCTTCTGGGCCAGTTTGTTTGCCTCCCGCACTTTCCGCCTCTTGCCGAACATGATCTTGTCATACAGGTACTTCTCCCTCTTCCTCATGGTCATGATGGCCAGCCTCTTTGCCTCATTCTCCTCCTCCTGCGGCAGCTGACGCCTCTTGTCCAAGGTCCCCATGGTCACCTGTGGCTTCTTTCCTTGAGTCCTCTGTTCTTCCATCACCTTCAGTCTGGCCTCGTCTTCCTCCTCTGAACCTTCGTCTTCCTCTTCCTCCTCCTCAGACTCGTCCTCTGACTCGGTCACATTCCCTGGGGTCTCCCCCCGCTGCAGGGCCAGCAGCTTGAGCTTCTCAGGAGGCACGTAGTCTCCTTCCTTCTCGGTCACAAAAGGTGAGAGGTGCGGGGGCAGGAGCACCCCAGGGAAGTAGTCCTCCACGGGCAGCCGGAGGCGGGCATTGACTGAGTCGAACACCCACTGGGGCTGGACGTAGCACCTGCCAATGACAGGGGTGGGCTGCATGGGCTGGTCCACGATCTGATGGGTGATGGAAGGCTCCTTCTCGTCGTATGTGGCACCGATGCACAGAGATCTGTCCCAAGACACTTCCCCACCAAAGCTCCTGATGATGAAGGCCAGGGCCTCGCGAGGGACCTCCCTGTTCAGAAAGAACTTCAGCCCCTCAAACAGCCTCTTGTGCTTCTCCAGGGCCTCATGCTCCCTCCTCAGGCCCTCCTCTTGCTCAGCGGTCTCCCCCTCAGCAGGGAACTCGTCTATCTCCGGCTCCTCCTCTGCGACGGGCACCATCACACGGGCCAGGCTCGCACTCAAGGCCGACAGTTTCTCCAGGGAGCTCTCTGAGTCCATGGCGTAGGCCTCATCTGCCTGGTCTTTATCATTGGGCCCCTCGAGCCTGGGGGGATACTGGAAGTTGAGTGTCTGGTAGAGGCGGAAGTTGACGAAGTCCCGCAGAGTGGTGTAGAACTCGGTGAAGGTGGCCATGACTCGGTAGTCCGCGTCAGTCGGATGGTTGTGGGAAAAGGCATAGGGGGTGATCCACACGATGGGCTGGCCCAGCACCTCGGCCTGGTAGTAAATCCCTTTGATAGACAGGAAGACCTTGCGCAGAGCCCGGGAGGCGAAGATGTAGTTGAGGAACTCTACAGTGAGCCTCCGGCACAGCTGGATGGTCTGAATGTGGCACTTGCCAGTTCGGGGGAAAGTAGAGAACAGAAAACACATGGACAGGGCATCGTCCAGGTCTCGCAGGGCGTCAATGAAGGTGGGGTACCTCTCCTTGATGATGTGGTCAAGCTTGTAGATGGGCTTGTTGTCTGTCAGTCGCTCCACTCGCTCTTCCCATAGGCTTTCCGGAGCTTCCTGACAAACACCTTGTAGTCCCGGAACTTGTTGACGATGGGCTCGTGGAGAAGAAACTTGATGTCCTTGAGCAGGTAAAAGGTCCTGGCAGCCGTGGAACCCTTGTTAACCTTCTTCTTGTGTTTGGGCTCATGGGGGTAAATGCCCTTCAGGATACACAGACGTCTGAAGTCAGCCAGGCTCAGCTGCAGCTTCTTCCTGGCTTTGTTTCTGGTGATGTAGTTGGTAGCAGACCCCCTCTCATACTTCTTCTTCTCCAAGCCCCCCATGGCTGCCCCCTCTCACGGCCCTGATCCCTGCAAAAACTGCCCCATTTCTTATTAAGCCTTAATCACTGAATGGTTGCTGCCTCAGTCAAATTGAGTTAAACCTTAACTTGAAAAGGCCAAGGTCCCCCACTGCATCTTTGGCCATCTCCAATTGTCCTGATCCATATTTGGCCACTGGACCCAGATGGCTCTGGAGGAGAAAGTGAAGCTGGTTACTTTGCACAGCCCTCCCTCACTTAAATCCAATTCACTTGCTTGTCATGGCATGATCTCCCTGATGTCATGGTCCTCTTCAAGAATGATCGACAATCAGCAGAAGACATACCTTGGCAATAGAATGGATATGGTGGGAGCGAGTGAAGAGTAGGGGAAGTCATCTGTATTGTAAACCTGAGGAACTGGGAAGATAGAAGTGCCCTAGGGAAATTTGAAAAGGGGGGAAGGTTTGAAGGAAAAGATAAGTTCAGTTTTGAACATGTTAAATGTAAGGTGTCTATAGGATATCCAAGCATCTAGGTGGTGCAATGGATAGAGTGTCAGGTCTAGAGGAAGAAAGACTCATTTTCCTGAGTTCACATTAGACACTTACTAACTCTGTGACCCTGGGTAAGTCAGTTAACCCTGTTTGCCTCAGTTACCTCATCTATAAAATGAGCTGGAGAATGAAATGGTAAAACAATCCAATATCTTTGCCCATATGGGGTCACGAAAAGTCAGACACAACTGAAATGACTGAACAACAACAAAAATAAGATACCCAAAAATAGATATCCAATAGGAAATTAGAAATGTAGTGCTCCTGAGGGGTTGGAGTGTCTTTCTAATACTATCAGTTCTAATCACTATTCTTCACTTACCCCAATATAATTTGTCAGTGTATTTGTATTTTCTTTTCTTTAGTACAGAGCCTTATGAGACTTGGAAAGGTCAGAAGAGCAGAGGTATAATGGTAGAAATCCATGCCAGAGTTTGTCAGTAGCCAAGCCTGGTGCGTCAGTATAGCCCTATGGCTCTATCCAGCTCAGCAGCAGATCAACCAAGTAGTTAAATGCTGCATCTTATAGCAAGGAATCAAGAGCCAGTCTGTCCTTTGGGGTCCTTTGTATGCACTTCCAGTTCAAGTTCAGTAACCACCAAAAGGACTTTTCTTCAGCATGCAGAAAGTAGACAAAAAACAGTCAACAGAATATGTGTGTGTGGTTTAAAGTAGAGAACCAGGCATCTCTATTCCAAGGATTTTCAGAAACAGGTTCCCCATCCTTTATATAAGCTAGCAATAGGCAAAGTCCTATTGATCATGCTCTGAGAACTGGTCCTTACTGTCCATATTTTTTGTTAGTGGTATGACATCCCTGACCCAGCCCAGCAGTCAATCAGCCCAAAAGAATTAGTGAGATACCATGTTCTAAAGTAAGGGAATGAGTCATTCAGCTGTTATGTCAAGCTCAGAAATGAATTTGATGAGACAAATGCTTTGTTGTAACTGCTTTATGTTGGAATCACGCTTCCCAGGACCAAGGTGCTAGAGAGATAACATGTACTATCCCAGGAGGGATCAAGGGGAGAGTAGGTTTGTACTTATAATCTTGCTGTATCTTTACAGTAAATATCCCTTTGTTAAAGATTTCAGTGAAGTTAATTGGTTATCAGTGATCCTTGGGAGACATAGCTGCCCTTTGAGGACTCTACTTGCCAGTAGGAGTGGGAATTAGGAAAAGAACTGCCAGAGTCTACATGGACTATAATTAAAAATGAAAGATATATTAAGAAAAGATAACATTTCTAAAAAAAATAGTTACTAAAAATCTAAATTTAAAAAACTGTAGAAATTTCTCATTCTTCAGAACTTATTTTGATTTTAATACATTTTTAAAAATCTTCAAGTTGTATTACAGCATTCAAAAATATTCAATAATTGTTTTAATGCTCTGAGAAAACACGTTTTGGATTTATAGATCCATGGCAAAACTGGCCTCAGATATGTCTAGAGGAAGGGAAGGAAAGAGAAAGGGAAAGGGAAAGGGATGGAGGAAGGAAGGAAGGAAGGAAGGAAGGAAGGAAGGAAGGAAGGAAGGAAGGAAGGAAGGAAGGAAGGAAAAGAAAGAAAGGAAGAAAGGAAGGAAAAGAAAGAAAGGAAGAAAGGAAGGAAGGAAGGAAGGAAGGAAGGAAGGAAGGAAGGAAG
>NW_027187336.1:15112018-15175735 GCF_028583685.1 Petaurus breviceps papuanus
AGAAAGAAAGAAAGAAAGAAAGAAAGAAAGAAAGAAAGAAAGAAAGACCCTTATACATAACTCTCAATGACAAAGAAATGACTCTACAGCCCCATTTTAAAGAGTTAAGCTACACTTAAGTATGTTTGTAAAAATCACATCCTGGCAAATTCTCATTGTAAGCCAAAGCTCTCTTACTAAAGTGGGCTGCATGAAAAGCAAGTGATAAAAGTTCAGGTGTGCTGAATTGGTTACTAAGGGAACCACAGGTTGTTGGGGGCTTTGTTTTGAAAGCAGAATCAGAAAGAATGATTCTAGTTTTTATTTTGAGGGTATGGGATGTTAAAAATTTCTCACTGTAATCCTTCAACAGTTTTGTGATTCTTAATCTGTTCAACCTAATATAATCTCATCAGCACTTCCTCTGTTGGTATAGATCACAATCCATAAAAGTCTTCTGCTTCACATCCTCCCATTTTCCATGAATCCTCCTCAATAGAGGCTCTCCATAGATGTGGAAGGACTTCCTCTTGGAATCTAGATATTTTATAGAAGCCAGGGTAGCTTCAGGCCATATATCTGTTATCCCTTTCTATTGCTGCATGACTGCCTCACCTCCTTTTCCAATCCAACCCTTTCTCCAATGAAAGCTTTCCTACCACTTCTCCCACACAAATCATTGTTGGGTTTATGTTACAGGCTACTTGAATCAACTATAAGTCTTTTCAATAGCTTTTGCATTCCCTAAATTATGATTCTTCTGAGATTGTGATGCCTACAATCCAAAACCATATAAAAGATTTCTATTCAAATAAAACATATATGTGTGTATATACACACACACACACGCATATTGTATATGTATATGTGTGTGTGTGTGTGTGTGTGTGTAGAATGCTAGTGAAATATGAGAGCGCTTGATATAATTGCTTTCTAATTTATTCTTCCTTTCTGACTCACCAAGAGTTAAAAGAAGTAAAGGAGTCAATGGAATACAGAACAGGGAACTTTAGCAACTACTAAAAGGAATGAAAAAGGACTAAATAATGCCATCCATCTTATTAGCTCTAACTACCCAGATAATTTGTGATTAAGGTGGTGGATGGAGAGTACTAGCAACCGAATGAACTATCCCGAAGGGTTTTTGACATCAAACTGGATGGAATTCTCAAAGCTATGAAAAAAAAAGTGCTAGAAAAGTCCTAGAAAAGGCATTCAAGAGTGGAAGAGAAATCATAATTAGACTAAGATGGATGAAAAACAATTGAAAATTAGAGAAAATATCATAGGTTCATCATTCTGGAGCTAGAAGTGACCTCAAAGATCATTTTGTTCAACTCCTTCATTTTACAGCTGTGATTTGGAACTATGACCCAAAAGCTAATTAAGCTGTGCATACCCTTTGACCTAGCACTATCACTACTAGGTTTATCCCCCCAAAAAGATCAAAGAAAAAAAATCCATGTACACAAATATATATATATATATATATATATATATACATATTTATAAGAGCTCTTTTCATGGTGCCAAAGAACTGGAAACAAAGGGGGTAAATATCAAATGAGGAACTGCTGGATAAATTGTGGTATATGAATATAAATAGAATACTATTGTACAGTAGGAAATGATGAAAAGAATGGTTCCAAAGAAACCTGGGAAGACTCATATGAACTGATGCAAAGTAAAGTAAGAGGAATCAGAAGAATAATTTATGCAATAACCATGATATGTAAAAATTAACTTTGAAAGACTAATCAATTTTGATCAGCACATGACTAAAAGTAATTAAAGAGCACCCATGACATGAGGCCTGCTACCCACTTCCTAACACAGATGCTATGGAATCAGAGTGCAGAAAGAGACATATGTATTTTGGACATAGCTGATAGGGGAATTTGTTTTGTCTAAATATGCACATTTATTATAAAATTTCTATTCATTTTGCGAATGGGGGTGGAGGTAAGAGGATGTGAAAAAGAAAAAAGAACTTTGTTAATTGAAAAAATAAAATTTAATTTTTAATTTTATTTTATAGCTGAGGAAGCAGGTTTAGAGATGTGAAGTGATTTGTCCAGTCACATCAGAAGCAGGATTTGAATCCAGGTTCTTTGACTTCAGAGCCAAGATATGAAAATAAATCCTTTACATAGCCTCTGCACATTCCACTGTACCAAACTACCTCCTATTACCTTTAATTTTACCTGCTTATATTCCTTTACATCTTCTTTCTTTTGTGTATTCCATTTAAATAAAATTATTAGTAATGCTAGCTACTGTTTATAAAATGGCCTCATTACCCTTTGTTTTTAAAATCTTTACGAAGTATAAAAATATCTTTATCTCACTTTGCCTGATACCAATGAGAAGCCTAGAAGTTTGAACAACTACCCTTTTTGGATTATAACCAAAGAGTCATCATCTACTTTTGTTTCCAGATTGAAGAACTAGGGGGGAAAAAACGTTTTGAGGTCTGGTCTTGAAAACTCAGACTTAAAGAAGTAACAGAAAAAATGCCACAATAGGAATAGAAGAGACAGTGATTTGTGCTGTTTGCTTGGCTAAGAGGTTTGATGAGAGAGAAGGTTGAAAGTATAGGCTAAATTCAGCTTTGGCTTAACCATATATTTCAATTATCTATGCCATCTGTTTCCTATTACCATGGATGATAAGAATTAATATTGAATGATTGGATCAATTTTCTACATGATGAAATAGAACACTGAATTCAAAGTCAGAAAACCTTTGTTCAGATACAAACTTGATTACTTGTACAACTTCAAGTACAACATTTGAACTCTCTAATCCTCAGTTTCCCTATCTGTTAACAGAGGAAGTGGGAAGAAATAATTTGATGCACATTTGGGCATTAAATTCTTTAATTTTCTTACAGTATCTTTTTCAATTACAGGTAAAGATACTTTTCAACTTTTTTTGTTTTGGATTTGGCTTTTTTTTTTTGCTTTTTGGAGAGGGGAAGGTTGGGCAATTGGGGTTAAGTGACTTGCCCAAGGTTACATGGCTAGTAAGTGTTAAGTGTCTGAGACCAGATTGGAAGTCATATCTTCCTGACTCCAGGGCCAGTGCTCTATTCACTGTGCTACCTAGCCACCCCAGTTTTCAACATTTTTGTAAGATTTTGAGCTCCAATTTTTTCTCCCTTCCTCTCTTCCTTCCTCCCTCCCCAAGACAGCAAGCAATCTTTTCTAGGTTATACATGTACAATCATGTTAAACATATTTCTGCATTAATCACAGCATGAAATTCTTTCTCCTAATTCATAGACCCACTTGTTTTCAAGCTCCATCATTTACTGACCAAGCTCATCTTCTATTTGTGCATACTCCTCTCTCTCTAGACAGTTTTTTCCAGTGTAGAGACTCCTGGGACCTGAGAATCATGCCATTCAGAAGGCTCAATATGTCTCAAAACTCATTATCACTACCTCCAAATCTGGAGGCCATCCTTAGAACATAGAAATAAGACCCAGAGTACACTCAGTCTCAGGGCTCAGAGTACAAGCAGAGAGTCATACCCTCCAAAAGACAACAAAAATCTGTTTTTCCATAGTTTGCCCTTGGGTCTGGAATCTGTGAACTCTAAAAAAAATTGAGGAACTATTTCAACATAATTGGTTTTCTTCATAATCCAACATATTCATCTCTAACATTGTTCTGAGAAGAGGTCTATAGATTTCACCAGACTGCCAGAATGGACTATGACATGAAAAGTTCTAGGGTGAATTTAATCACCTAGGGCCCCTCACTGGAAAGAAAAAGAAGAAAAAACAACAATGGCATTACATTCCCAGTTTCCATTCAGTCTAATCACACACTCCTTTGTTTGTGTTTTCTGCATCTAGAGCATGTTCAATAGAAAAATAAGTTCCTTGCGGGCAAAAACCATTTTTCTGTTTTGTCTTCTTATACCTTGCAAAATGCTTGACTTCTAAGTGCTTATTAAGTTCTTTGTGAATTAAAGAACCCTGAACTTGTAGGCATAAATAAATATTTTATGAATGAAAGATTGACTGAATACCACTATTTCTCAAACCCTTTCCAACTCCCTTCATTCCTCCCAGGACCAATAGTAGGAAAAATTATCAAGCAGGTAAAATATCTTCAATGCCTTTCCAATTATTCTGGTCCTTCACAATTCTCTTTCACAATACTCTCATCCTGGAGGCCATCTCCAGTTATTCTGATCTATATCTTGCCACTTAACCCAGATGCCTCTGGAAGAGAAAGTGTGGCTGATGACTTTGCAGCTATATCGCCAAGGCAATATTCACAGCACCAATGGCAACTATGAATATGCCGCCAAAGTTCTGAGTTGTAAAATATAACAGTCTCTCCATATAGAAGACAGAAGCAAAAAATTTATTCAGACACCAGAAAGTTTAATCCCAACACCAGAAAGCCAAATTCAAACACCAGAAAACCAAATCCATCATAGCAACAAATAAGTTAATATACTTTATCACTGCAGGAAATAACACCATCCCAAAGCCTTCCTTCTGCTCAGGCCTTCCAACAAACAAACACTCACAATCCTAGCTGACTCCTTGCCTGTTTCCTGTCTCTCCCTCCGCACTAACTGCTCTGACCAACTTCCTGTTCCATCCTTCCTACTCCATCTGTTCAGCGAACTCCTCCCACTATAGGCTCCATGTGATTACATTTGACCTATTAAGGGGCAGGGAAGATCTTCAAATTCCCATAACCATTATAGCAGCCCTGCCTCACTTAAAGCCAATTCACCTGCAAATCATCTTCCTGATGCCATAGGCTTCTTTGAGAAGGAAGGACAAATAGCAATAGCAGCAACAGTTCTTACTTCCTAGCTACTCAGGGACATCCCTTCCTACCACACATTCTCACTAGGCATTACACAGCACCATGCCTCTAATCTATCCCTAATGGCTCTTTCTTTTTTCCAGTGAAATATAATTCTCTTTGGCTTCATTTCTTTAGGATCTTCACTGTAGGGTATAGCTAGAGAAAGACTAAACTGTATAGAAAGAAGCTGTACAGAAGACCTGGGGTAATTTGTTCAAATGAGAGCCTTAACCTTCTGGTGTGTCTTGGATCCTTTGGGCAATCAGTCTGGTACTAGGTAACAGTGAGTGGTAATAGATTTAATCCATTTTATAGGCTCAGGGCTAGGGACATGCTAAAATATCTTATCATTCAATAGACCCCTTCTGGTACAATGAGTCTCAATAATTATAATGAGTCTCTATAATCACAATCTTGTTAGCTTAGTATAGCCTGTAAGGTGTTGTACTCTGCTGGCAGAATCTTTGAGAACTGAGGGTGACCAGCATTCCATAATGAAACAAAGTTAATTTGGAAATCAGAAAATCTGGGTTAAATCCCTGTCTATGTTACTTATTACCTAAGTTTAGCAAATCATTAAATAGCTTTAAACCCAGTTTTCTCACCTGTAAAATGGGGGAAAGGGGCTAGACTAATGAGATAGATAGGATTCCATCTAACTCCAAATCTATCATCCTGTCATTTCTCTTGCCTACTTACCTAGCTTATGTTTTGCCCCTTGACAAAATAGCATGATGGCTCAACCCAGTTCAAATTATTTTTTAAGGCCATTAAGGAGGATAGTAACAGTTTTTTTTTTCTGCACGAGGAAAATGGAAGCACTACTGGTTAAAATTAGGCCAAGAGAAGCACTCATAAACACAAATTCAACAAACATTTATTAGTTACTTATTTACCAAATACTACTGTTCATGGTCCTAGTTTGACAAAGACCAAAAAAAATTAAAATGAAATAGTCTCTTTCCTCAAGAAGGTTACATTCAAGTAGGAAAAAATATGCACTTAGAGGAGTAAAAATGAATGAAGTTTGAGCCACAAAGCCTATTGGTATGGTACTATTGCCTTATTGATGAAGAATGTCCTGCACCCGGGTGAAAGTCAGGACAGAATAAGAAAGAATGGGAAAGGAAAGGCATCCGCTATTTTCAGCCTCTTCAGGATTTCCTTCCAGTCTCAAGGGAGGAGTTGGATAATGCCAATGCCACTTCAGGTTGGTAAAGGGAGGAAAAGACTGTGGGAAGTAGCTGATGTGAAAAAATTGACAATATACCTCCAGCTTGCTACGTGTTCATTGTGGAATTGGTATTTACTGGGGAAAAAAAGTAAGCCTTTGATATAAAGCTTAGGGCCCCCTTTGCCCATTAATGAATAAAAAACAGTAGTTTAACTTGAACCTGAAATCTACATCCCTTAGATTAACAATATTTAAAGGAGCAAATAGATATAATTCTAACCTAATTCTCAACTCTCTGAGGAGAGAAGAATGTCCAGCCTATGTCCTTCATCTCCTGCTTCCTCTTCTGCCAGGAACTAAAGTCCCACTTAGAGAAGGGCAGGAGGAGGAGACATTAGAGATATATCTATTCTGATCTCCCATTAAGTCATATCAATATAGTCTCTGTTACTCAAAATACAGATATAATCTAAGGCTTCAGGTACCCCAAGGCCAACAGAGGTTGACATAAGACTGGGTTGAATCCTGGGAGGTGACCCAAAACAGATCATTCTTCTTTTTTGACTTATGTCCTCACCAACTTTATACTTGGGGAAACTTTCTAGAATTATTGTCTAGATTTCCACATATGTGAGTAAAAGGGGTTCACATTTTCCATGGGACACTCAAAGTCATAAATACATGTTGGGTAAAAAGCAGTCATAATTTCACCCCACATGAAGTGCAAAAGAGGCAAAGGACCCTCAGGGAGCTAATACAAAAATATAAAAATCATATGAGATTTCAGACATTCAAAGAAGTCCATAAACAAACATAAAGTTACATAAATTACATTTTTTAAAAGTTACTTAAAGTTACATAAATCATTCACAATAATTTCCCTTAGAAGTACCAGAGCTTCAGATTACCATCAGAACAATCCTTTAATTTGCCAAATAGATTCGAGCTCATCCACAATCTTCTTTTTTTTTCTTTATTAATTTGTTCGTTTACTTTGAGTTTACAAGATTCAGTTCCCCAGTTCTTTGAGTTTCAAATTTTCTCCCCCTTGCTCCCCTTTCCCCACCCTCATGGAGGCATACAATCAGGTAGAGGATCTACAGATACTTTCACATTGGATATTATTCATGTTATAAAGAAGGATTGTATCAGATGGAATGAATAGTGGGAAAGAGGAAATCAAACCAAACAAGAAAAAGCAAGAGAGCTGGTAATTTGCTTCAATCTGCATTCAAACTCTCTTCTTTATGGTTCTTTCTCTGAATGTAGACATCTCTCTCCATCATGAGACTTTTGGAGTTTACTTATAGCCCTGCATTTCTGAGAAGAGTATGGTCTATCAAAGTTGGTCATCATACATGCGTTGTATCTGTAATTGTGTACAAATTTTTCCTGGTTCTGCTCTTCCCACTCAGCATCACATTGTATAAGCCTCTCTAGGTAGATATAAAGCTCATCTGCTCTTCGTTTCTTATGGTGCAATAGTATTCCATTACATTCATATACCATAACTTGTTTAGCCATTCCCCAATTGATGGGCCTCCCCTTAATTTCTAATTCTTTGCCACCACAAAAAGAGCTGCTATAAATATTTTCGTACATATGGTTCTTCCTCCCACTTCTATGATCCACTTGGGATAAAAGCCTAGAAGTGGTATTGTTAGGTCAAAGGATATGAAATTGCTTATAGCCCTTTGGGCATAATTCCAGATTGCTCTCTAGAATGGTTGGATCAGTTCACAACTCCACCAGCAATGTATTAGTCTTCCAATTTTTCCACATGCTCTCCAGCATTTGTCATTCTCCTGTTTTGTCATCTTAGCCAATCTGACTGGTGAGATGTGGTACCTCAGAGTTGTTATGATTTGCATTTCTCTAATCAATAGTGACTTAGAGTTTTTTTTCATATGCTTATAGATATCTTTAATTTCTTCCTCTGAGAACTGTCTGTTCATATCCTTTGACCATTTATCAATTGGGGAATGATTTGTATTCTTATAGATTTGAGTCAATTCTCTGTATATTTTAGAAATGAGGCCTTTATCAGAGACATTGGTTGTAAAAATTCTTTCCCACTTTCCCACTTCCCTCTTAATCTTGGTTACATTGGCTTTGTTTGTAGAGAAGCTTTTCAGTTTCATGTAATCAAAGTTATCCATTTTGCTTTTTATGATGCTGTCTAATTCTTGTTTGGTCATGAAATCTTCCCCTCTCCATAAATATGACAGGTAAACCATTCCTTGCTTTCCCAGATTGCTTACAGTATCATCCTTTATACCTAGATCACGTACCCATTTAGACTTAATTTGGGTATACAGTGTTAAATAATGGTCTATGCTCAGTTTCTGCCATACTATATTCCAGTTTTCCCAGCAGTTTTTGTCAAATAGTGAGTTCTTACCCCCAAAACTGGGGTCTTTGCATTTATCAAACAATAGATTACTATAGTCATTGACTGCTGAATCGTGTGTGCCCAATCTATTCCATTGATTCACTGCTCTATTCCTCAGCCAGTACTAAGTAGTTTTGATGACTGCTGCTTTATAATACAGATTAAAGTCTGGTATAGCTAGGCCACCTTCCCTAGGATTTCTTTTCATGAATACCCTTTATATTCTGGACCTTTTGTTCTTCCAAATGAGTTTTGTTACTATTTTTTCTAGGTCTACAAAGTAATTTTTTGGTAAGTTGATTGGTATGGCATTAAATATGTAATTTAATTTAGGTAAAATTTTCATTTTTATTATATTATCTTGACCCAGTCATGAGTAATTGATGTTTTTTTCCAATTAGTTAGATCTGACTTTGTTTGTGTGAAAAGTGTTTTGTAGTTGTGGTCATAGAGGTCCTGGGTTTTTTTTGGCAGGTAGATTCCCAAATATTTTATAATGTCTACAGTAATTTTAAATGGGATTTCTCTTTCTATCTTTTTCTGTTGAATTTCATTAGGAATATACAGGAATGCCAAGGATATAAGTGGGTTTATTTTATATCCTGCAACTTTGCCAAATTTATTCATTGTCTCAAGTAGTTTTTTACTTGATTCTTTAGGATTCTCCAAGTATGTCATCATATCATCTGTGAAGAGTGATAACTTGGTCTCTTCTTTGCATAATTTGATTCCTTTGATTTCTTTTTCTTCTCTAATTGCTACTGCTAACATTTCTAGTACCAGATTGAATAAGAGGGGTGATAGTGGACACCCTTGTTTAACCCCTGATCTTATTGGAAATGCTTCTAGCTTATCCCCATTACATATAATACTTGCTGATGGCTTTAAATAGATGCTACTTATTATTTTAAGGAAGGCTCCATTTATTCCTATACTTTCTAGTGTTTTTAATAGGAATGGATGTTGTATTTTGTCAAAAGCTTTTTCTGCATCTATTGAGATAATCATATAGTTTCTGCTAGTTTTATTGTTGATATGACCAATTATACTGATGATTTTCCTAATATTAAACCATCCTTGCATCCCTGGAATAAATCCTACCTGATCAAAATGTATTCTTCTTGTGATAAGTTACTGTAGTCTTTTTGCTAATATTTTATTTATAACTTTTGCATCTATATTCATGAGAGAAATTGTTCTATAATTTTCTTTTTCTGTTTTATCTCTTCCTGATTTAGGTATCAGTACCATGTTTGTGTCATAAAAATAATTTTGTAGGACCACCCAAAGTCTTCTAAGCAGTATCTCCTGTCCCTTCCAGAAGGCAGACACCCTTTGAATATCCTGTATAAGCAGTCTCCAGCCACTAGACTCGCATTTTCCAAATAAATCGTTATAATTATGAAGTTCATCAGTATAATGAGAACACTTGCTTCTCCAAGTTGTAGGCTCCTTCTATGATTATCTAGCCATATGGTCGATGCTTTTTCTCTAAGACTCATTGCCCACTCAGAAAGTCTTTTCTCTTTCCAGAAGAGGAGTTCTTAATATTTATTATATCTTGAACCCCTTTAGTAGTCTGGTGAAGTCTATGGACGACTTGTAAGAATAAGGATTTTAAATGCACAAAATAAAATACATAAAATTAAAAAGGAAGCCAATTATATCAAAATATAGTTATCAAAAAAATGTTTTAAGGCAGTTCAAGCATCCCAGTTTAAGAGCTTCTGCTCTAGAAGATCTAAACCTCAAACAAGTTAAGAGGCACCCATGAAGTACTGGGTCATCTCTAGTCCTCCTGACCTGTCTTGCCACTGGACTCTGAGGATTCTGGAGGAGAGAGTGCAGCTGATGACTTTGCACAGCTTTGCCTCACTTAAAATCCAATTCACTTGCAAATCAAGATATCACTCTCCTGATATCATTGGTCCTCTTCTAGAATGAAGGACAAACAACAACAACAATATCCATGAAGTAGGCACTACCAGGATATCTTACACATCTGGCTATAGAAAACTAGATTCTAGAATCATGCTGCTGAGCACCACTGAAATTCCCTCTATTCTATGTATTTTTTTTTGCTTTTTTGGAGGGGGGTATGTAGGGCAATTGGGATTAAGTGACTTGTCCAAGGTTACATGGCTAGTTTTGTGTTAAGTGTCTGAGGCTGCATTTGAACTCAGGTCCTCCTGACTCCAGGGCCAGTGCTCTATTCACTGCACCACCTAGTCACCCCTGAAATTCCCTCTATTCTACATAGGATGTTGAGTTTCTAGGAACTATATCTATGAAATAATCACTAGCATTTATAAAGTGCCTACTATGTGTAGGGTGCTGTGATATGGTTTTGTTTTTGTTTTTATTTATTTATTTATTTTTGCTGTGATATGTTTTACAGATATTATCTCTTTTGATACCTACCTTCTCAAGCCATAGGGAGAGTAGATACCTGCTTTCCTAAGAATTATCAATGCCTTGGTCACTTTCATCTTTTACTTGGAATTAGAAAGTTCAGTATCAGGTGACCAATCTGTAGTCACCTACAGAATGAGCCTCAGTCTTGATTTGTAGCCATCTTGGTTTCTAACTCCAATTGTGTTTGTAAAGGACAATCTGTGGGAAGATATTTCCAGTTAAGTAAACTTTTCAGCACCTTAAATGCACCCCACATAATTGCCTGCTTCTCTTCCTCCTACACATAAACCCAGCATGAGGTCTGTATCACTCTAGGCTAGTGGGAGAGTTGAAATGAAAAAGTCTCAGCTTTATCTGATGGATATCACTGCTACTTCTACCTATAAACAATTATTTTGAGTACCCCAGCATAGTTCTTTGTTGGGCACTGAGATTCTTGCACATCTGTAAATTCTGGCTGAGACTACAACAGATGTTTTTTCCACATAAGCTGCAATATGCTACTCTATAGGCCTTAGACCCAGATTGTAGCTCATGTCCTGAGATAAATAATGGGGCTTGACTTTTTCACAAATAGAAATAGCAAAACAAAGCTAAGTCCATAACTAAGGTAAGATGATCAGAGCTTTGTACAGAGCAAATGATATTTAGAGGGTGTTAATTGTATTAATCCCAAGTATATTATTCCCTAGACCCTAGCAGCTGCAATCCAGGTACTTTCCTTAATGTCCTGCCTTCACCCTCCACAATAGCTGTTCTACCCCAATGTAAGCTTTTTTCCCTAGAGAACCCCTGTGGCAGCATGGAACAGTTCATCAATATTACATAGAGCTCAGTGTACTGGGCCATGACTTCCACTGGTAGCCACCCTCAGGTAAGTTCCTTATTCCAGGGTTCTCTCTCCGACATACTACCCTGCTCTGACCCTAGCCCAGACACAAACATGTCCAGTTATTTCTCTGATCAAAGCTGCCTTCTCAAGTATTAGTATCAACTCACTATCATAAAATTGTTAACTTCATTTTTTTTTCCTTTAAAGGAGAGCACTCACTGTAGATAAAAGGAGCTGCATCTAACACGAAATTACTTTCTCTTGATTTTTTAATATAAACATTGAAAATAAGCTCCCTTCAAGAATGCATTCAAAAGCCGAGAGTATTATATTCAACCTAAATAAAGTTGGTGCATCTCATTAAAAAAATGAAATAGAAAATTTACCACCAAGAATATAAATACATTTTTACAATTGCTTCAAGATTCAGAGCGTGAATTTTTTAATACTTAATATCCTAGGTCCTTTTCTTCATTTTCTCAGAAGTAACTGCAACTTCCAAGCTAATCCTGATTGCCCAGGCAGTTTATTTTCTTTAAACTATTTCTCCAAATCACTGGGTTAAAATTACTTACCATATCTTTCAGCTATGTAAAATCATTTTGCGTGGTAGTCCTTGAAAAACAGTTCCCATCAATCATCAGTGACCACTGAAGCACTTTATAAACCAAGCAACATTGCCTTCAATTGAAATACCACTAACTGGTGACAAGAACAATTTTTGCCTTTCTAGTTTCTGACATTTCTTCCAAACAGGTGCTACCAAAATATCAAGTCAAGTCAATATCATGGCAACATTTCAATTATTTCTGAGACTTTGGGGAAGGTACTAGAGGAAAAGAAATTCCATTGAAACCCCATTAACATAATTACATTTACTTGAGAGTCAGTGTAGTGAAGTAAATAGATGGCCAACTTGGGTCAAGAAGACATATTCAAGGCCTGCCCTGACATACACTAACCTTGTGGCCATGGGTAAACAACTTAACTTCTCAGTGCCCCCTTGGCAGCTTCTAAGCCCATATTTAAAGAATATACTTATTGATATATATTGGCTTAAGGAATTTCCATATGGGATTTGCAAATATTCATTAAATCATAGATAAAATAATGCAGCTGTACATTTAAACATTACACACATTTTCAGCAAAGCCATACTGCTTGAAGAAGGCCGTGTTTTTATTATTACAGCTATCACTTTTACTCAAAAAGCATTTAGTTTGGGGAGGCTAGGTGGCACAGTGAATAGACCATGGGGCCCTGGAGTCAGGAGGACCTGAGTTCAAATCCAGCCTCAGATACTTAACATAAAACTAGCCATGTGACCTTGGGCAAGTCACTTAATGCCAATTGCCCTACCTTCCCCCCTCCAAAAAGCAAAAAAAAAAAAAGCATTTAGCTTTCAGGTTAAATATAGGCCAAATTGATAAAAACAAAACAAACTGAAAAAATATATTATTGAAGAAAATAAATGTGTGTGTTTGATTGAAGTTGATAGTGTCTTCATCATGATAGGAACTATGTAATTCATAATTAATGATTATGTAATTCATAATTAAAATTTTTAAATTCATAATTGAAGGAAATTGCTAAATTTCAGGTAGAGGTTTAGTAAAAATACAGATTTTTTCCCCCTAAATAAGTCCATGGATGTTGTAAAACCTACCCAAGATACCTTGGGTAAGAACCACTAGTCATTCACCTTAACCCTAAAATTCTGATGCTTCCCATGGTCTATTTATTCTCTTGACTCTAGTTTGTCACCTCCACTGTGAGGTTTCCCAGCCCTCTTCAATCTTTAGACTTTTTTACCTGTTTGACTATACCAAGTCATCTTAGCCCTGAGATATCAGTGGTTTAGTACCTCGCAAGGCCTTTTCCTACAATATAATTCTTCAACCAACTCCTAATTTAAGTGTCAGAGGCAAAGCCATAGTCTTCACTCTAAAACCTGATAGCTTAACATTAAGGACATTCCTAGTGGAGAAAACAAAACAAATCTGGTAGTCATTAAGGATATCTTGCTAAACCCTGGAATTTCTGAATTGTATTGATTTGAGGAGTCAGAAACTATTAGGAAAGAAAATCCTGCCAGGAATATGGTCTAAGGAGAAAGACCAAATGAAGAAATGGATATATATGTTCCCTCTGTCTCCCCACTATAGCAAACAATTTGGATCCTATGAAAGCAGATATCTCAGTAGTGGTTCAAGGTGGAGCAGGCCAGTGAAGATCTTTTCCTACCTTATTTTTCTAACAAGAAGAAAGAAAAGAGGTTATGGGGATAATAAGAAGGCTCTGAGATGTTTTTGAAGATTCCAAATGACTAGCTGTAGAACAATGATACACAGGGTAATGAAAATGTGTGTATACCATTACTGAGGTACTTTGGGGTCCACAATATTTCAAAGAACTGAACCAAGGAAACAAAATTAAAACTGGGTAAAGTCTTCCTAGTTTCCACAAATGAGTGGAGGGCTGAACATTCTTCACCTCACAAGCTGATGATCCTAACATCGATGACTAGAGAATTTCTTATTTATTAAAGGGGCAGTTTCAAGCCTTTCAAAAATGTCAGTGGTCATTTCTCTGAGCCAGCATAGGTTCATACAAAACAAGTTACATTAGGTTAGGCTTCTTTCCTTTTTCAGTATTCTTTCTAGGCCAAGAGAAGAAAAGAATGTCATTTATAAAATATGCCTGTATTTTAGCAAGGCATTAGCAAGGTCTTTCCCAATGTCTTTATTGATGAGATACGAAGAGATAATAATAGAGATAAGTGGACTTGGACCTGGTTGAACTGAACCCAGAGAGTGAATGATTTCAAATAGGAAGGAAATTAGTGTCTTAATGACAAGTAACACTCAACTGAACTTGAAATGTTATAAAGCACTTGCCATACATTATATCATTTGAGGCAGATACTGGGCATGTTATTGTTTCCATTTTACAGAAATCTGGGGCACATAGGTTAAATTACCTGCCCAGGGACATGGAACAGAATTGGAACCTAGGTCAAAGTGTCAGAGACAAGTTTTGAACACAGGTCTTCCTAACTCTAAGTTCTATGCCATATCCAACATGCACAGCTACTCTATCTATGACCTTATTCTGTCGTTTTGGGTTTCAATTTCTTATTAACCTTTTTTATTGATCTATACTTCCTAGTCTGAAGATCTTTCTGCTTGATAGCAAAAACAAGAAGCAAGTTGAATTAAGCAATTCAATTCAGTTCAATTAAACAAAAATTTAGAAAGTGTCTATTTCCTGTATGTAAAGTACTGTGTTAGATTCTGGCAATAGAAATGTTAAAAAAGAAATCCTTCAGAAGCTAAAATCTATTAGTTCTACCTTTGCTTTGTTGTCTGTTAGCACAGTCTCAACTATCCCAAGCAGAAAGTCCAAACTCACTTTGGTTTTCCTCTTCCCCTAATACAGCTATACAGCTGGGTGATGCAATGTATAGAATATCAGGCCTGGAGTCAGGAAGACTGCTCTTCTTGAGTTCAAATCCAGACCCTAGTTCTGTGACCCTGGGCAATCCATTTAACCTTGCTCGATGTCCTCATCTGTAAAATGAGCTGGACACGGAAATGGCCAACCTCCCCAGTATCTTTGCCAAGAAAACCCCAAATGGGGTCATGAAGAGTCAAACATGCCTGAAAACAACTGAAGAATGACAGAGTTGTAACACCCCTACCGAAGTGGGGTGGGCTATTTCCTGAAGGACAGCCTTGTGATGCTTCATATTGTGGATTCAGAGAGAGAGATGTGTGGTGTAATTGACTGAGAGACCTCTGAGCTTAAGTGTGGAGACAATTTGGAGAGACTTGAGGGAAGAAAGAAGAAGAGATTGAGAGAGACAGGTAAGTAATAAGGCACATAGAGGATAGGCAATCTCCAAGGAGCCATGCATATTAAGGGAAACTGTACCTCACCTACATGTCTGGGTTTCCAAAACCTGCACCCTCAAAGAAATAAGAATGAACTTCCCTAGTGAGATCATCTCCTTGGTGGAGCTAAGGCTTTCTTTTACTCCTAAAGATCTGACCTACTCTTGTGTATTCTTTCATCTCCTACAAGTTGTATAGCTTTTCTGATTTCTGTTGACTTTTTGCTTGGCTAAATAGTTTTGTTCACTGATATGTGTGTGCATATCAGCATTTGGTGGGAGGAAGCTAGACTACTGAGAGTAAACTCTTGCCTTCCCCTTTAAAATGAACAGGAAAAGTGACTTTTATTCTGAACTCTTAAAAGAGAGCATTATAAATGATAAATTAAAGATAAATATTGAAGGTATGGTAGATAGAAATAATTCTAGCCCATTAGCCTTCTTGGGACAGGCAACTGAAGGAAGGTGTGCCCAACAACAGCCCTCTTCTAGCTCCTCACAAAGTTGTAAATTCAACTATCGCTTGGAGACCCAAATTTGGAGATCCAAATATATCTGTCTACTCAAATTATATGGGCATGTCATATGCAGGCTAGCCATACTAAGTTAGACAGACTGCTCATCTACATTAAGCAGCTCTTTTTTAAAGTGGCAATTGTTTGCTAAGGACAAGCCAGCTGATTAATTTCTTGAACCACTTTGTTGATAATGTCATTCTTTAAAAAGGCAAAAGATGAGATTCTGGTCTTGTTTCTGGATAATTAATAACTGGTTATTAATGTTGGAAAAACACTGGAATGAAATTAGTAGAACTGAGTTCAAATCTTGGTTCTACCTCTAACTAGCAATGTGACTGCAAGAATCTGAGATAAAGGGACATAATCTTTTACATCTGTTTATGAATTATGGAAAGAATTCTGATTATAACCTGTCATTCCCAGGGCTCTGCAAATTAACATATATTCAGCAGTGCCAGACTAGAGTTTTCCTTGCTGTCATCATGAGGCAGTATTGAAACAAGAAAGCAAACTGAGATACTGGTAACCTATTAGGAGGAAAAGGTCGACAGAGTAATATTACTCCAGGGCTTAATAAGATCAAACTAATGGCTAGATTCACACCACAGCCTAGAGATTCCCCTCTTGACTTACAGTGATGTGGAATCTTAATAGATGTGGAAAAGGCCATACGAGGGTCTGATCCAGTCCCTTGTCTCTTCAGACTAATAAACCCTCAGTTATTGCAGAACTCCAAAAAACAAATGATTCCAGAGACAATCATATTTCCATAGAAATATTATACACCTTTCTAGATGTTTTGCATTATTATTATACTTCAGCATTCTACTATTTTGTCAATTTTGACTGTTTTAATATTTCTCTTAAATGTTGATCTGTCTTCTATTTCTGTGACTTTGCACAGGTTCCACCCCATCCCCACCTCTATTGCCTGAAATGCATTCTGTTCTCAACTATATAGCTTAGAATTTCTCATTTATCTTCAAAGCTCTGAATGAGAACAATACTAATTTTCCCCCTCCCCCTATCTCAAGCCCCAGTGATCTTTTTATTCAAGGCTTATAACTTTGCATAGGGCTGCCTCACTTAAATCCAATTCACTTGAAAGTTGAGACATCACCCTGTGAAGTCTTCCTCTTCCAGAATGAAGGATGAAAAAGAATTACACCACCACCACCATCACCATCACCACCCCCCCCACACACACACACACAATATTACATTGTACCTACTCTATCTGTATTGTGTTTTCATTTAACAAAGTACTTTCCCCTCCCCAAAAGAATATAAGTTCCTTGAGGGCAAGAACTTTTTCTCTTTGCTGGGTTTTTGCATGGTGCTTGTAGAATAAATGAAAAGTAGCTTTCCAGTTTTAGCATAAGGGAAATTTCAATCCAAAGCTCTCAGTTAGATGAATAAAGGCAACAATGATTAAATGAGGGTGGCCATGGCCTTCCTTGAATTTGCTGTCTCTCCATGAATCAAATCGTCTTAGAGGTAAAACTGTTATCCATGTGCAGCCTCAGGAAAGGACATGACTGATAGAGTTCATATTATGATACCTGGTACTACTTGTGTCCTTGGGAGGGAAAGAGGGGACCATAAAATAAAGATGCCTGTGCCATGAAATACTCAAATATGTTGTCCAGAATCTAAATGCCTTAAATTATTCAGTGGCTGGGACATTCATTGAAAGAAGAAAATAGAAAAAAGAAAATAAGGTCAAGTTTTCTACCAACCAAATACAATATCACCTTTAATGTTCAAATGCACGCATAGCATATAGCCTAACTTCATATGAAAACTACTTTAAAAAAAAAGAATAGAGGCCAATGTGTGCAAAATGAGAAGAAAAAAAAAAAGCAAAGACAAAGCAAAGGAGCTCAAGAAAATAGCTTACAGCAAATGATATTTGAAAGGAACGTAAGCAAGCCACCCCCATTTTGTTCTATACTCAAATAAAGCCAAGGGCAGGAATGTTCCAGACACATTTTGCAATCAATGCAGCTTTTCCCTGAGGCTTCCATATACACGTGAAATCTTTTAAAAATGATAATAATAACAAACTACAAGGAAATGGAACATTTAAATTAGAGTGATTTTTTTTAAAAAATAGTTTAAAGGAGACAAAGAAGAAAAATGAAGTTTAATGTTCTCTTTATGCCTAGGAAGTCTTCAGGGAAAGATGGTTTTTCACAACCAGTTTTGCTGAGCGATATTAGTGGAAGAAAAAAATATCTAAGGTCTTTCCTGTCACTGTACCCTTCATAATCACTACAATTCAACATGACACCATAACTTGTAAGGAATTCTCTCTGGCATCCATTTAAGTGGACACTAATTGGAAAGTTCAGTGAACAGAGAAGGGCTGTGAACAATATATATTTCAACACTCTGTACCCGATCTTGACCTTAAATGACAAGAAGGAAAAAAATGGCAAAACACAGTCTCTGCATTTAGCTCTCTATATTTTGAGACAACAGTTGGGGTTGAAAAAAAGTATGTGGGGGCAGAGGAAAGGCACCTGGGCGTATTCCAGATTCTCATTTTGTTGCTACCAAGTTCTTGATGATTCTAGAAAAAGCAGTCTCCCCTGGAATCAATCCACCCATTAAGAATTATCTATCAAGGAGATACTGGGTTTGTGCCAGCTTTGGCATGCTAGGAAGTACATGGAATTTAACAGCAAAAAGTGCAGGTTGTAGCCACTTACTCTCCTAGTCTATCAAGGGTGTGACCTTGGCCAAGCAAATCATTTAATCCCTCTGAGCCTCAATTTCCTCCTCTGTAAAATGGGGGAAATATTTGCATTCCCTACTGCTTTGTACCTGCTTAATATGTGAAGGTGTTATGATTATCAATCTCAGCAGGTACAAAGTTAGTTTATAAAGAGCAAGCAAACCTGGGTGCAGAGTCTAACTGTTGACACAGGTGAGTCATTTTCTTTCTTTTTTTTTGCAGGGGAAATTAGGGTTAAGTGACTTGCCCAAGGTCACACAGCTAGTTTTTGTGTTGTCTGAGACAGAATTTGAACTCAGGTACTCCTGACTACAGGACTGGTGCTCTACTCACTGTGCCACCTAGCCGCCCTGACTCATTTTCTTTTGTTTTCAATTCAAACAGTCCAATCAATTTTCTAAGACTATAATAAGTATAATAACCATGACAATAATAATAGTCACTAACATCTATATAGAATTTACTGTGAGCCAAGAACTGTACCAAGCACTGTACAAATATTATCTCCTTTGAGTCTCACAACAATCCTGGGAGATAGCTGCTATTATTACCAAGGTAGACAGAGTTAAATCACTTGCCCAGGGTTGCTCAGCTAGTAAATGTTTGAGGTTGTTTTGTTTTTGTTTTTTTTAATTAATTAATTGATTTTTATTTTTCAACATTCATTTCCACAAGATTTTGAGTTACATTTTTTCTCCCCATCTTTCCCCTACCCCACCCCAAAATAGCAAGCCTACTGAATACCCCTTCTCCCAATCTGTTCTCTCTTATGTCCTCCCCCATAACCCCCCTAACTTTCTAGTAGGGCTAAGATTTTAATCTAGGCCTTCCTGGCTCCAGGCCTGGTATTCTATTTTCTATTCCATGTGGTAACAGAGGAGTTTCCATCTTCGTCATAGGAAGCAGTTTCCACACAATTTCCTATAACGACGAAAACACTGGCCTAGAATTCTATATGCATATGCACTTGTGGGTGCGCAAGCGCTCGTGCCACACACACACACACACACACAAGAACTGGGTATAGGATTGACACAGTGGATAAAGTGCAAAACTAGGAGTCAGAGAGACCCGAGTTCAAATCCTGATTCTGCCACTTGCTTGTTGTGTGATCTTGGGCACACTGTCAACCTGTCTGTCTCAGTTTTCTCATCTATAAAATGGAGATAATAAAAGCACTTACTTTGTGAGGATCAAATGAAATAGGATATGTAAAAGTGTTTTGCAAATTTTAAAGTGCTATGTAATTGCTAGTGATTTTTATTTGACATTTGTGTCTTATCCTCACCCCCTCCTCCCCCCCCAGCCAAATTGTAAACTCCAGGAACATAGGATTGTGCTTTACCTGTTTTATCTTTTCCAAGGCCTAGGACAGTGCTTTACACCTAGTACAAACCTAAATGCTTGTTGAAAATTATGTTTTTTAATATAATGGGAGACTATATGGTCTTAAGATATGATGAAAGGGATGGATTCAGAGAAAGATGGGAAGAGTTATACAGACTAGGGGTGGCAAGGTGTCTCAGTGAAAAGAGCACTGGCCCTGGAGTCAGGAGGATCCAAGTTCAAATACGACTTTAGACGCTTAACACAAAACTAGCTGTGTGACCTTGGGCAGGTCACTTGGCCCCAATTGCCCTACTTTCCCCCCTCCAAAAAAAAGAAAAAAAATACAGACTGAAGTGAGCAGTCAGGAGAACAATTTATACAGTAGCAACATTTTCTAAAGACAAACAACTCTGAAAGTCTTTAGAACTCTAATCAATGCAAACCCACCACAATTCCAGAGGACTGACAAAGATCTTTGTTACCCACCTCCTCATAGAGAAGTAATAGATTTAAAGTGCAGAATGAGACATACATTTTTCAATATAGACAATTTTGAATTTTTTTTGCCTTACTAGGAATATTTGCTCCAAGGGTTTGGTTTTGTTTTAAGGGGGAGGGAGGGAAGGAAAACAAATACATGTTAATTGAAAAATAAAATGGAAAAAAAGATCAAGCACATTATCAATAAAAATAGTTTTTTAAAAACACTAAGTAAAAAAAAATGTTTAATTGAAATTAGGTAGTACACATATACAAAAAAACTACTGTTAACTGAACATCTAAACGTCCTTTGCTTCTAAATTCCCATAATTTTCAGTTATTATGTAACCATCAACTAGCTAGACAGGAAGGGAGATAAAATAAGTCATGCTCTTTACCTCTGAGGGACTCACAATCTGACTGGAGAGATAAGGATTATGCAGAAAACAAGGAGAAAACAATACAAAACGCTATGATGTACTCAAATCTAGATTGAAATTCTGGGGCAATCTCACTCAGGAAATAGGGAAAGAAGGGTGGGGAAAGTGCTACTTCTATAGGCAGTAATAATCATGTACGTTTACGTCACGTTACAGGTACAAAATGCCCTCCCACTGGAGCACTGGGTGATCACAGCATGAGAGGGAAGGAGACATGAGTTACTGTTCTTCTTTTGCAAATGGTCAAGTTGAGGCTCAAAGTCTGATTAACTTGCACATGGTCATACAACTAGTAAGCTACCAGAGGAGCTAAAGCCCAGGCCTTTTAAGTTGATCATTTTTTCCCCATTTTCAGTATTCTTTCCACTAGCTGTTCAGTTGTTTCAGTCATGTCCAAGTCTTCCTGACCCTATTTGGGGTTTTCTTGGCAAGAATGCTGGAGTAGTTTGCCATTTCCTTCATTTTACAGATAAGGAAACTGAGGCAAACAGCATTAAGTGACTTGCCCAGGGTCACACTACTAATAAAGACCTGAGGCCAGATTTGAACTCAGGAAGATGAGTCTCCCTGACTCCAGGCCTGGCTCTCCATCTACTGTACCACCTCTTCTACTATTCTGTACTAAATAATGAAGAAAGGCTATTGAGAAAAGAATCTGCAGTAATGAGGAGCTTGTCTTCAAGGCAGAAGGTACTTAACAGTTAGGGACTGTTCTGGGCTAAACTCTAAGAGACAAGCTTGGTCTTCAATACCCTATTACTCATCTTGTCCCCTGTTCTCTCTGTGTACTTAACTTTTCCTTCATGCTACCCATGACATATCTTCTGGACTATCACCACAGTGGCTCAGCTTCCTCCTCACTCTGCTTCTTTGAAGCCCCTCTCCCACTGGTGAGTTGCCCCTAGAACTTCACTTTTGTAGGACTCCACAACTATCCCTCATTCTCCAGACCACTGGTCTCAAATTCAAATAGAAACAGATGCATTTAGGCCAAATATTGACATAGAAAAACCACAAATTACCACCATCTATGCTGTATTGTATTTTTAAAAATATATTTTTATTTTATATATTTTCATAAATATATAATATATACTTTTATGATGAAATATATTTTATTAATTATATGTATTATTTATATTACATAAATTTAAATATTTACATGTAAAATTACATATAAAAATTCTAACATTCATTTTTTAAATGCATTTTTATTTATTTTGTTAAACATTTCCTAATTACATTTTAATCTAGTTCTGATCCTCTCAGGAGTTTTGTAGGCTGCTTGAGGCTTGCAAGGAGGTTGACACCCTCTTCTCTTGACCCTGGTGCCTCAGTTGCCTTATGACTCCTGACGACTTCTACTCTCAAAAGTTCCAATATGGGGAAGGGCCTAAAATCAGCCATCCCCGATTCTCCAGACTTAACTACCAGGCCCCCAACCAAGTACCTACCCCTACAGGCTTTTTGACTCCCCATTTATGTGTCATCCCCATCCCTACCTTTCCTTCTGTTTACCTTTGTTTTCTCAATACTTAGCACAGTGCCTAGTACTTAAAGGTTTGCTGACTGACTGAGATTGCTCATTTGGTTTATCTGGAATTTATCAGACCAAAGAATCATAACCTTGGGTGTATGACTGCTTTTTAAATATATAATTTTTAAAATATATTTTGAAGGCTATATTTCAATACAATGGGTTTCTTTGTATCCTATATATTTTGTTTTCTGCATTTAGCATTATTCTGAGTAGGGTCACACAGGTTTCACCAGACCACTAAGGGAGTCAATGAACCCCAAAAGGCTAAGAACCCCTAATTTTGGTCTTTTCTGACTCTCCCATTCAAGTTTGTATTTCAGGTCTCTCTTTCCTAGGAGATAACAGATAGATTAGATAAATTAATGGAAACAATATGTTAGCTAGTTAGCATCTTATCCCTTCCAAATAAAAATGCCTTAAACTGAATAATAATGAAGGTAAAGAAAGAGGTTTGAGAAGAGGGGTTAGCATCTACCACGTGGATACAGCTAACAGGGATATTGGGAGGGAAGCTGGAGACATATCACTTTTAAGAGAAGGAAAGACATGGACAGGCAGAAATTTTGTCAGTCAAATTCCTTTTGTAACGTTGTTTTGTTAGAATGTCATTGTGTGACCTAACCAAGAAAACTATTCTGTCCTTCTGGCAGTGAAATTAAAGAAAGTAGGTCTGCATTAACAAATGCTGCTGTTTTCTTTATGCTAGTCTAGCCCTCAGTTGAGGAAAAGTTTAGTAATAAATTTGGTGGCCAGATGAATTTGTGTTGGAATTTGTGATAGGATCATGAAAATTAATGTCCTGTTTCCTAATTACATCCCAACATTTAGTCACATTTAATTGAATTTTGGATATTCTGATGATTCACAAAGAAACCGTATTGGAAATGTTCCTGATGGGCTGAAAATATTGGGTGACTGAGATAAGGTTAATTTGTACCCTGAAAACCAGATGAGATGTTAACTACATTCAGGTTGCACTTCAGCAGTTTGAAAGGTAATTGTTTTACCTTCTCAGCACTTAAGAAGGACTTCTAAAAATAGATTTGACTATCAAACTTTGAGAGAAAATAAAAACATTGGAATATTGTTTCCTTAAAATTTCTTTTTTGTCAATTGGCACTTCACTCTATACCATCTGGCTATGGCTGAAGGAAGCTATTTGGAGTTCAGCTACTGCTGTCAACAGAGCAGTCTACTATTTTGCTACAGTTTCTTCATGCCGCAGGTGAGAAGTGGGTGACACCAAAGGTGGAAGAACAGCCCTCACACCAGAGAAGTGCTCAGGAAGCCCTCACACCAGAGCTGCTTGTCCTCCCTAAACACCCCCAACATCATGACATCATTGGTCTTCTTTGAAAGCAAAGAACAAACAACAATCACTTACCTTTGTTAAAAGAGTCTTGCTGTAGAATTCTAGCACCTTCTTAAAGCTATGCATCTAGATCTGGCTATGTTAGATCAATTTAACTAAAATAGACTACTGCCTAGGCCTCAGTCTTCTCTTGTGTATAATAAAGGGACTGGACCTCCAAGATCTCTTACAGCTCCAAATCTATTAACTCAGGATTTTTTTTAATCATTTCCTCAAAATGAGTCTTTGAGAATAAAAATTCTAGACCATTTTAGGGAGAGATATAGTACTACATCATCTGCAGAGTTGAATGTGCTAGCAAGGAGACCTTTCCTGACTATATTCCCAATACAATTAATGTCATGAGATTTCAGCAAGGCATGAGGCTTCCCTTTATGATCTCTAGAATGCTGATGTTTGAATTTGATTAAAATGAAATTTCAGAGGTTTAAATTAAGATGCAGATGTATCATTGGGCATTGTGAAAATTCACTGAGCTCAGGCTCTGATTTGTTTACTTGAGAACATTTCAATAAAATTCCTTAAAATGTTCCTGCCACCCTAAATAAGTGGCTCAGTCACAGATTCTAAGGGTATGAATAATTTTCATGCAGTTGTACATTGAAATTAGCACTTATTACACTTTTTGAATAAAAACCCAAGGTGGGAAGTACAAATGTCTCCAATTTTCTTGACTAAGGAAACACAGCTGACGCTGTGACTATCAAGAAATAGGGTGGCAATTTCTTAAGGTGGCACAGGATCAGGCTCCAATCAAACAAGGGGTAAGGAGATGATTTACCTTCCTGATTTTTATTTCAGGTTCAGCATGCTGTGCAAAACCTTCCACTTGACTCATCCCTTTGACTTGCCTCAAAAACACCTGGCAGTTTTAATTACATCACCTTTGAAAGGCTTTTTAGCTCTTCCTGAGACTAAATTTCAAGGCAGCACTTTTCCTTCTTTACAGTAAACCCATTGATTCTGTGATTCAGATTACTATTTATTAATGAAGATCATAAAATTGATGAACCATTGTTATTTTGTGATCAGTAAAAACTTATGCTTGATGAATGGGTTAAACAATATGTTTAATGTGTCTGTATTTCAAATATGTCTGTACTTAACTGTAGAATTGGTGGGGGGGAGAAGGGAGGAAAAACAAATTTAAAAGTACACAGTAGAGAACAAAAGAAAACTTGCAAGGAAACAAAGAATAGATGGGCAGCTCTCAACACAACTCACAGTGTTTACTATATAGGCTTTCTTGAAATGGAAATTTATTACTAAATATTCTGAATCCTCTATTATGTTCTGCTGTACACATGACATGTTTCTTTTTCTTATTTTGTATTTGTTTTAATATTTAAGTTTATGTTCCTTTTTCTTTTTTCTATTGTGTATTTAGGTCTAATTTTTTTTAATGTTTAAAAAGGAGAGAAACAATATGTATTTACCCCCAAACCCACAGAACATTCCATCAAGTATTTATTCATTGCCTACTAGGCATCAGGTACTATCATAGATGCCAGGGGATGCAGGTACAAAATTGGGACAGTTCCCGATCACAGTTTGGGATTATGATTTAATCTCTTTAAGCCAATAACTCATTTTCATGTCTTTTGATCACCTATTAACAACTTACAACTTTATGCAGTTCTGCTTCATTTAATCCAGTTCAGGAGCAAATAAAGAAATCACCCTCCTGATGTCACTGATCCTCTTCAAGAAAGAAGGGCAAAGAGCATCACTACCAACAAAAACAACAACATTCCTAGCTCTTTGGTTAGTATAGGGGCTATATTTAGCCTCAGCTCTGGAGAGATGATGATCTGATTAGACATGACAAACACACACACACACACACACATACTACATAACTACGTATCATAGACTTAAATTTGGAAGGGACATCAGCAGCTAGTAGAGCTTTTCTTAATTTTCTTGCATCATGGATAACTTTGCCAGTCTTAGTGAAATCTATGGTCACCTCAGAATCCTGTTTTTAGATATTGTAGGAAATGCTCAATTCCAGGCAGAGATTAGTAAAAATGAAGATGCAATTTTTGCCTCTTCCAAGTTCATGGACCCTTGAAACATGGCCCCTTATTTAAGACCTCCTCATCTAGTCCCCAGGCAGCTAGGTGACTCAGAATTCTGGACCTGTAATCAGGAAGACATAATCTCCATGTGTTCAAATATGGACTCAGGCACTTCCTAGTCATGTGAACCTGGGCAAGTCATTAACCCTATTGCCTCAGTTTCCTCACCTGTAAAATGAGCTGGAGAAAGAAATGACAAACCACTCCAGCATGGTTGCCAAGAAAACACCAAATTGGGTCATGAAGAGTCAGATAAATGACTGAACAAGATCTAGGCTCCAGCTCATTTTACATGTGAGGGAAATTAGTCCCAAAGAAGCTAAGTGGCTTACCCTCTCAGTCCAGAATAAGTGGAAGAGCTGTGATTCAAATTTGTGTCCCTTAACTCCAAATCAGGGGTTATTTTTCCCCATGCCACTACATGAAAACAGTGGGCATTCGTTGAAATTCTCCATTTCCACTAGTACACAGGCATTCATTGTTCTTGATGATTGTTCAACTCCTACTATCAGCCACTTATCAATGAGGTATGAGGGGAGTCTGTAGCCTTCTGCAATTCATGACCTTCAGTTGACAGGTACCCACATCTATTTATTATTTAGCTTCGTCTTCATATATTAGGAGCATAAAAAGGTTTTAATATGTCCTTAAACATGAAAAGTGGTTAATATGTCACCCACTGATAATTTATAGTCGTGGAGATCTATGTGATACCCAGAGGAGAAAAGTGATTTACTCAAACTCAGAAAGCATGTGTCACTCTGTATGGGACCAGGTCTCCCTAAATCCAACAACTTTCTATGTGCAATGTGGTAATATGGTAAATGTCTACATATTCTCAAATAAATACATTCTCCACTCTGCACCTGCTGCTCTGCCTGGTTTCAACTTTACAGAACAAGATGCCCCTGTCTCCCCAAGGTAAATTCATCACCTCTCATCTAACCATCAGGCTGCTGAGACCACCTCCCTCAGCCTCCTCTCCCCTCTGAGTAGAGGGCTGGAAGGCCAAGCTCCTCCCAGTGCTTTCTTTTTTAGAGAGCAGAAACTGGCTCACCCCTTTCTGTATCTGCTGCTCTGCCTGGTTTTGATTCCATAGAACAAGATGCCCCCTTTCCTGGGAACCTCTGACATCTCCCCACAAACTTCCCTGCCTCCTTTTGAGTGTTGTCTTTCCCAATTAGATTGTAAGCTCCTTGAGGGCAGAGACTTTCTTTTAATTAATCACATCCCCAGCATTTAGTATGTCTTAAACATAGTAGGTGCTTAATGTTAATTAGATTGGATTGGATTGGAAAATGAGATAATAGATATAAAGTGCTGAAGTGCCATACAAATGCCAGTTTTTAAAGATTTTTGTTATCTTTTTCTATGTCATTATATAAATGATTTTACTTCAGTGTTTCCATAGATATGGTTGCTCCCTTCAGTGGAACAGATCAGACCATCTTTCTCTTTTCATCCAGTGTGTGATTCTTTCCCATGGCCTACTATAAACCCTCTACAGAAGACTGACCCAAAGTGCTAGAGTCCTTCGAATTTCATGAATACCAGTGTAGTACTTGACCTATACTTACACATATTGTGTACAAAAAGTCTTAGTGCAGTTTTAAGCTTTAATAACTTAAAAAAAATTAGTGGCTTAGAGTTTCACTAAGAAGACTTCTGGGAAATCCTGTCTTTAGCCCTGACTTCTCCTTTTTTATTATACAATTCCTGGATGATATATTTGTACAATTTCATACATATATAAATATATATATATGAACAAATATATATACATAATATATGTAATTATATATAATATTTTGTGTGTATGTGTATTCTCACTGGTAATATGTTGGATTCTATACCTATCATGCATCTCACCATTGCCTTTTGAATTATACCAAGTTGTAATTCTTTAGTGAATATGGTCTTCTTAGATTCAAAGGTATATAGAATCACACAGAGAATAACAATGTGAGAAATATGGAGTCTTGTGTCAGAGAACTGTCCTAGAGCATTGGAGCTCCATGCATTTCCCAAACACAAACCAGCTATTGAACATCTCTAGTGCCCATCTAAGATATGTCATCTGAAGAGATAACTCACTAGACTCTCCACATATTTGTAGGTCACCATGAACAATATGTATTTTTCATCTATTTAGTCTTCCCCCACCAACATGGACTGTTTGAATGAGATATTAAGTGGATATAAATATCATTGAAGAGAGCCTACAATATTGACCCTAGGACCCAAGTTCTTCTATTCTAGTCCCTTCATTTGACATAAGGAAACTGAGATCTATGGAATTCAAGTGATTTGTCCAGGTCACCCAAGTACCAACCAGATATAAATCCAGCTCCTTTAATTACAGAGTTACTGTTATTTCCACTGTATTACACTACCTTCTATTCTGATGTTTGAGACTGCACAAGAATATGTGGAATACCTCATCATGTATAAGGAATCTCACTGGGAAACTACATTGGACATCCTATATTGAAATGGCAAACAATTATTATGTGTTAGAGATGGAGGAATTTTGGAGTCTCCAAATAGAATCCAAATCATACCTGAAGGAAGAATAATGTCTACAACATATAAGTGGTTATCTAGTCTTTGCTTAAAGACCTCCAAAGAGGGAGAACTCACTACATCCTGAGGCAGCTCATTACACTTTTGGATAGCTCTAATTATTAAAGGAAAATTACATACATAAAGTTTACATTTGCTTCCTTTCAGCTTCTACTCATCTCTGGGGCAAGTGAAACAAATCTAATTTCTCATACACCCCTAAAATACTTGAGGATAGCTATCATGCCCCACCTAAGTTTTCTCTGTCTAGGTTAAAAATCCCAGCTTCTCTAACCAGTCTTCATATGATAATATTTCAAGGACCTTCACCACAACAGCTGTTATTCCTTAGACAGACTTCAGTCTATCAATGTCCTTCCCAAAAGGCTGTGCTCAGAATAGAACACAATAATCCATATGTGAACTGACCAAGACATGAAAGAACAGGACTGTCAACTCTCTTGTCTAGGGCACTATGCTTCTTTAAAGGCAGCCTAAAATTTCACTAGAGCAGTTAGGTGGCACTGTGGATAGAGAATTGGGGCCTTGAGACAGGAAGACTTGGTTAAAATCCAACTTCAGACAGTAGTGGTATGAACCCGGGGCAAGTTACTTAACCCTGTTTGCCTCAGTTTCCTCATCTGTAAAATGAATTGGAGAAGGTAATTGCAAATCACTCCAATTCTTTGTTAAGAAAACCCCAAAACGGTGATGGAGAGTTGAACATGACTGAAATTACTCAACAAAAACAAAGATTGCACTAGTTTCTTTGATGATCCGTAGTTGTACTCATATTGACTTTGCAATACCTTAAAATACCAAGACCTTTTTCAGTTGAGTAAAAGCAAAGAGTGGTGTTTTCTTTCTCCTACTCCATTTTCTACTTGAAAACTTCAATTATGAAAGCACTATTTAATACCTGGATTGATAGTGATAACCACAACAAAATTATCATTAACTATATTATTTCAGGGACTCTATCATGACCTTAATACATACATGAGAGAAATCTTACTAGAAGTAACCTTCTAAATTTGTTTTGCATTATTAAGTTATGATTTGGAGGGGAAGAGAGAACTAATCAAATAGACATATGAGATTCTTGTATCCTCCACACCTTTTAGTCAATCCTATGACTGTGAAAATATGATCTCCTATAGAAAATCATCTATGAAAGCATATTCATTCTTTTCTCATATTTTAAAAATTAATGATATCCTCAATATGTATGCAGATTATTCTAATGGAGGTTTTGGAGAAGCAGTATTATATTGTATGAGTTAGATAGGTAGATGGAATGTTGCACCTGCAGTCTAGAAGATCTGAGTTAAATATAGCCTCAGTAACTTACTTGCTTTGGGACTGTGGGCAAGTCACGTAACTTTGGTTTGCCTCTCTTTCTTCATCTGTAAAATGGTGATAATAATAGCAACTAATTCACAGGATTGTTGAGATACTATGTTTAAGGCATTTTGCAAACATTAAAGTACCACGTAAATGCTAGTTGTGGTTCTTGTTGTTATCATAGCATGAAGTGCTGTACTTGAATCAGGAAAGACATAGGCATAAATCTTGCTTTCTATACTTGTAACTACATGCCCAAGAAGAAGTCACATACTTTCTCTTAGATCCATTTCTAATCTACAAAATGGACATAGTAATACCACAGAACCTATTTCACAGTGTTTTTGTGGAGATAAAATGAGAATGCATGGAAAGAGCTATATAAATGTCAGTTATGCACTGGTAAAATCATTCCTTGGCTTTTCCAATTAGAATTATGGATGGACATACCAGCAATGTGCACTTTGGGATCAATGACCCTTTAAAAAGATCCTATTAAGATTTTAAAATATTTTCATCTTTATAAAGGATAGGATGGAGGGAAACACAAAATTAATGATCACAACCATGAACATGAATGGAATTAATTCACCCATAAAATAGCATAGGATAGAAAAATAGATTAGAAAGCAGGATACAACAACATATTGTTTACAAGAAATACACTTGAAACAAATATTTATAAAAAGTTAAAATGAGGGGTTGGAGTAGAATATGCTTCAGGTTAAATTTTTAAAAGGAGGGTTAGTAGGCATGATGTCAGATAAGACAAAAATAAAAATACATATTATTGAAAGAGATAAACGAGGAAAGTACATTATGCTTAAAGGCACTACACACAGTAAAATAACATCAGTATTTATTCTATATGCACCAAATGGGCTAGCATCTAAGTAATTAAAGGAAAAGTTATTTGAATTCTATGAAGGTATAAATAGCAAGAACATAATACTTGGGAACCTCAATATACCCTGCTTTCAAACTGACAAAAATATTACAAAATTAAAAATAAAAAAAGAAAGCAAGAGCTCGAATAGATAGGAAAGTTGGATAGGAGACGTTTCTGGTGACTGTGCATGACAACTTTTTAAAATCTGACCATGTTCTAGGACATCAAAAATCTCATAAACCAATGCATTAAAGTGAAAACAGCAAACACATCCTTTACTGACAACTAAATAAAAATTATAATTAGTAATGGTCTTTTGAAGAGAAGATTCCAACTTAGATACTAAATAATCTGATCCTAAAAAAACTAGTAAGAAAAAAAACCAGAAACACAATTTACAAGAAAATAATAACAATGAGACAATATACTGAAATATTTAAGGTACACACAAAGTAGATGTTAGAGAATATTTTGTCTCTCTAAACGTTGTTATACAGAAAGAGAAAAAGAACAAAGAAATGAAGTGAGAAAGAAAGAAAAAAGAAAGGAAGGAAGGAACTATTTTAATGAATGCAAAAGAAACTTTATAGAAAATAGGAAATTAATTTCAGACCATCTTAATAAATCACCTTAAGTTTCAAATGGATACAGGACCTAGGTATAAAAAGTTATATTACAAACAAATTAGAAAGAACAGGCAAGGAGGTTTCTTTTTCATCTATGGAGAGGGAAAGGGTTATTTTTTTTTTTAAAGCAATCAGGGCTAAGTAACTTGCTCAAGGTTACACGGCCAGTTATTTCTGGGTGTGGTGCTAAGTATCTGAGCCCGGATTTGATCCCCAGGCACTGGAACCGGTGCTCTTACTTGCTGAGCCACCTGGCCACCCCTAAGCAATTGGGATTAAGTAACTTTCTCAAGGTTACATGGCCAGGTGTTTCTGGGTGGGTGCTAAGTGTCTGAGCCCGGATTTGATCCCCAGGTCATCCCAACACTGGAGTTGGTGCTCTTACTCACTGTGCTACCTGGCCGCCCCTGAGGGAAAGGGTTCTTGACCAGCCAGGAGTTGGAAAGGAACACAGAAGGTTAAATGGACAATATTTATCATATAAAATTGAAAAGCTTTTGCATAAATAAAATCAATTCAATTAAAATTGTAAATGAAGGAATTATTAGAGGAAGGGGATCTTTGTAGCAATTTTCTCTGGTAATAGTCAGATATCCAAAACACATAAGGTATTGATTCAAATATATGAGGCTACATAAGGGTCAAATCCCATTAAATAAATGATTCAAAGTTATGACTAGGCAGTATTTAGAAGGGGAAAAAAAACAAGCTTTTTTCAGTCAGATGTAAAATATTCCAAATCACTAATAGTAAACAAAATGAAAATTAAATCCACTGTGAAGCTCCGCTTCATACCCATAAAACTGGCAAAGATGACAAAGAAATGAAAATGACAGGTGTCATAGGGAAGGCACAAGGCACATATTTGATGTACTATTTATTGGTGGGTTTCTGAAGTTGTCTAACTATTCTGGAAAGCAATGTGGAACTATACCCCAAAGGTTACTAAATTGTGCATAGCTTTTGACCCAATGAAACCAGTACTAGGTATATATACACCCAAAAAGATTAACAATAGAGAGAAAGGGCCCATGCATACAAAAATGTTTATAGCATTTTTTTGTTATAGAAAAAAAATAAAGTAAGGAAGTATCCATAAATTGAAGAATAACTTAAAAAATGAATATGGTACATGAATTTAACAGAATATAATAAGAAATGCTGAAAGATGGAGGTAAAGAAACCTAAGAATATTTCCATGAACTGATGGAGAGTGAAGTGAGTAGGACCAAGAGGACATTAATACAATGACCAAAATATTGTAAAGGAAATTTTTAAAAAATTTAAGAATATCGATCTATGCAATAACTAACTACAATTCTAGATTAATGATCATTCCAATGATGAAGTGTATTTATCCACTTCCTTACAGAGTGGATATGTACTTGAAGCAGAGAAAGAGACATATATTTTCAGACATGGCCAAGGCGTGGATTTATTTTACTTGACTATGTCTATTTCCTACAAGAGGGGTTTGAGGGAAGAGTAGAAATAGAGAAGAGAGGGGCAAGTAATAGTAATGCCAAAATTAAAAAAGCAAAGAACATTGCTCAAGCATTTTTTAATGTACAAAAGAGAACAGAAGGAAATTCTGAAGGAGACGTAGATAACCAGGACAGCTTTTAAACTATGTATTGAATTTGTTATGTACCTATTTTAGAGATAAGCTCTATGTATGTAATGGAGATTGATTGTTTCATAGGTAGTGCTCTTTTACCATTCTTTGCATATGGAAATGTAAGCATTTGCTGGTATTTTTCAAGTTCAGAACATAAAACACAAACTAGGCAGAACTCAAATCAGTGGGTAGGTAGAGCAATATAGAGTTGTTCTTTGTTCAGGGAACATGACAGTGGGTGGAAAACTGGACTTTGCGATAGGAAGACTTGAGTTAAACTTTGTCTCAGACACTTTACAGCTGTGTGACCTTGGACAAGTCATTTAACTTCTCTGGGTTTCAGTTTTCTCATCTGCAACAATTCTAATTAGAAAAGCCAAGGAATGATTTTACCAGTGCATAACTGACATTTATATAGCTCTTTCCATGCATTCTCATTTTATCTCCTAATTCTGTGACCCTATGAGCAAAAGGAGAATAGTCTGTTTTCCAGTGGATAGAAAATTTGCTATCCTCCCAGCAGAGGGAATTTCTGTTCAAGTATGGGTTTGACTAGATGATCTCCAAGATCCTATCCCAACCTGAGATTCTGTTATTTTATGACTCAGTATCATGTGCTATGCTAGTTGTTGGGGATACAATAAGAAGAAAGGCAGTTTCTGTCCTCAAGGAGCTTATAATCTAGAGGTGGAAGACAACAAACAAAAGGAACATGGAAGAAGTAGAGGGTGGGGATGGACATTAAGGGGTATTTTGTTCCCAGAAGTCCAAACCAAGCAGAGCTGTAGACAGAAGATGGGAAGGGAGCTTTAAAGTCCAGATCTTGGCCTCAATTAAAAAAAAAAAGTTTTGACAGAAGGTTAGTGCTCCACCCTCTAGCCCTCCAATCAAAGGGGGGAGGAAACTAAGAAAGTTGGGAAGGTGTTGAGTATCTAAGACTGAGTTAAATAACATGATGATGAGATATTGAAATTTAATATTGATTATTACTGGAGGGAGAAAGTGGTTGGTTTCTGGCTGGAAAAGGGTACAATGAACCAGGGAACCAAGACAAGAATATAGCCAGAAAGCAGAGTGTGTATTGATAAAAATTCCATGTGGTACAAGGCCTAGACAGAATAAATGGGAAAGGAAATAAAGGAACATACCGTGTTTCCCCGATAATAAGACACTGTCTTATTATTTTTTTTGGAAAGTAAAACACCAGAGGGCTTATTTTCAGGGGAGGGCTTATGTTGTCCTGCCTCAGCTCTCCTCCGCGGCACTGCTCTCAATGGTGCCAGCAAGCAAATCACTGGGGAAGAACAGTATGACACGCTCACTGCTGCAGCTCTGATTGGATGCAGCTCAGAGCACGGAGTACGTTTCACCTTGGGGGGGGGGGGGAACGGTGCATACAGAGGGTACCGTAATGTAGCGTGTAGCGAAGGGGATCACCTTCACTACAGTAGCAATCTCAATAGGGCTTATTTTCGGGGGAGGGCTTATTTTAGAGTAATCTTACACAGTAAGGGGAGGGCTTATTTTCGGGATAGGTCTTATTATCGGGGAAACATGGTAGGTGAAAGTCACAGTGAAGTTACATTGAAGAAGGAATATAGTTATAGTCTAGAAAGATGAATTCTCCAATGGAAAGGCTTCAGAAGTTCCCAAACTTACTTGACCTATTGCCCCCTTTTCAAAAAAAATTACTCCCTGCTCCCCTGGAAATCTACTTTCTTTAACCCTTCAATAGTTTTTTTTTTTATTTGCATCACTTCAAAAAATACAATATATTTTTAAAATGATGCATCTTAAATTTAATGATTTATTATAAATTTGTGGGTTTTTTCCTGCATTGAAATTTTGATGACACAAACAAGTCATTACATGCACATACCTGCTGATGCAGGCTGGACCTACCACAATACATTCATTTACCAGCTCTTGCTTGTTAAGACCTGTCAGCAGACTTGACCAATGATCAGTTATAACTTGCATTTTGTGTGTTTATTTGCAAAAGAATATAATTGTTATGACTTTAACTCTGTTACAAAGCAGATTAAACATGTATGAATGATTTTCAAATTTTTTTATCTTCTCCTCTTTCCTAATGCTTCCACCACCCCCTTATTTTATTCAATGCCCCCCAATTATACCTGAGGCTACTACCATGCCCCTTCGCAATCATTCCAGCAGCACCACCACCCCACCAGAGGTAATATCGCCCACTTTGGGAACCTATGGTTTCAATGCATGCCGATTCCTTTTGACTATTTGAGGTGGCATGACTTGACAAGACCTTATGTACTCATAGCACTTAAATCTTTACCTAAGAATTCAGGTGAATTTACGAAGTGTCTTCCTCTTATCCTATATATTACGCCAAAGAATCTTTTCTCCCTCAAATTTAGTTTTACTAAAATTTTAACTCAGATATCAAAGATTGAAAATAACATTGATTTCATTACAAACTGACTATTACATCCCATGACCTCTGGTATATGTATAGCTGAGAGAATACAAAGGGCTCAGAAGGAAGTATCAAGAGCACAGCTGTTATTGAACTTAAAACACAAAGTTATCATTACCCAATGTTTTGGTGTACTTTGTACTTAAGGACTCAGGCAATTTAAAGTACAGTCCCATTCATTGGGCTGTTAAATGGACAAACTCAAACCCAAAAGGGAACTCACTTGTGTAACTAGACTCTAAACTTACACTGCTTTGCCATGATCAAGTCCCGCTGACTCTCACGCTTGGGCAGCTTGTAAAACTATTAGCTCTGGAACTACTGTAAAATTTGCATTTAGGAATATTGGGAATAATGAGAGACACAAGAGACAAAGGAGAGAAGTTGAAAGGAAAAGGTGAAGAAAATAAGAAAGGAAGAAGTAAAAGGAAGAAGAGAGAGGAACAAGAAAAGAGTGAGGCTTCAGAGGCCTCTGAGCTTTGCTTCCTCAGAGTTGAAAAGAAGCCAGTGTTCATGGCTACTGGCAGAAATCAATGTCAGCCTCTTCTCAATGCATAACTGCTAGACCTTCCTTGACTGTGGTAAGAAAAAGGTCTTGTTTGGAAGGACAAGAAGACAAAGAGATCTTAGTGAGACAATTTTAAAACCTGGTGCTAAGAGGCCATTTAATAAAGGAAAGGATCTCAGTTACCTTTGGGGAGTAGAGTTAAGAGAATGAGAGAAGAGAATAACTTAAACTGGTGTGGTACTTTGCATTTCACTTTTTATGTTTAAAAAACCCTATGAAGTAAGAGAATAGTATCCATATTTTAGAAATGAGGGAACTAAGATAAGTGATGTGACCTAATGGACTTAAAGTGCAGGGCTATATTCATTCAATACTATATTCATGCTGAATAGTAGAGACACCAGGGCTCAAAAAGTGATCATGTATAAACTTGAGACAAAAAAAAAAAACAATCCAGAACAGGAAACCACATTTTAATTACAGGAATGAAAGCACCAGCCTAGAAAGCATCTTTCATCTTTGGCATTCAGGCCCTTACCAAAACCTGCCTTGACTGTTTTGTTCTGTGTGAATCCTGCCAAGATATTAGAAGACATCCTGTTTTCTGGAGCTAAGGCCAAGCAGGCAGGCTGTGTCCTGAGACTGGCATAACAAAAATCCTTTGCACTCACCCTCTGGCAAAATCACATAATTATTGTATTACTTTGACCAGCACCACGTGTTCTCTGAGCTCAGACAAGCACTGGACAAGCCTGGACAACTTCTGGCCATGAAGCCCTGCTATGAATCAAACTTGTCTCCTTTGTTGCTGTTACCCCTCATTGTCAGGGCTACAGATCACTGCATAGCCATTGGTATAAGTATTGAGATCTACCCCCACTGCCTCAGTACCCCGCCCCCCACTAGGGATAGGGCCTTAGTACATATGTTTAACTTCCCTTTTGGTTTGCAAGCCATTTCCCTCACTTCAAAATTAAACTTCTGTTTGATTCCTGACTTCCCTGTCTCTAGCCTGCTCTGGTCAGTTCCAATCATTCACAGGTTAGAGGCCAGTTCAGTCCAGTTGACATTAATTCTTGACAGTTCCCAATGCCTAAAGCAAGGCTTTGTCCATGACCAAGTATTTTGTTTTTGTTTTGTTTGTTTCTCCTTCATTTTCAAAGAGGATTAATGACATCACAGGTTGATGTCTTGAGTCATCTGTGAAATGAAGTGAGACAGAGTTGCACAACGGTCATCAACCTCAATCTCTCTTCCCGAGTCATAGAAGTACAGTGACAGGAAAAAAGTCAAGATGACTGGCCTGAGATGCCGTGGATGACCTTGGGATCTTTGATGTCTGACCAAGCTCTAAGTGTTCCTGTTTCAGCTGTCTTCTTTACTCCTGGAACAAAATGTTCTCATCTGTCCAAACCACTGGAGGAAATCTTTACATGCTTCGGGTAGACACCTCCCTAATTCACAGCCCACCTGCCATATAGTTTTTACTGGGGTGTGGCCACTACACATACATATACAGAGCCACAAGTGAGAGTTGAATGTCAGGTAGACACCAAAGATGGATGAGCAGCTCTGCAAAGAGTTTTGCAACCCTCTCACCAGAGGTGCTAATTCTCCCTGAACTAAATCTCCCTGAATATACACCTATAACCAGCACTTAACAAATAGATATTAAGTTTAATTGAATCTTTGCACTTAGAGAAAAGAGAATGGAAATTTTACTAATAAGACTGTGTATTCATAAAACAGAGAGGAAGTTGTTAAAATGTATAGTAAAAATAGAAGAGTCAATAGTAGGTTGGAGTAGCAGTCAGAGGAGGAGAAGTCAGTCTTTACTGTAATGTTATATATTAATTAGATACTAGTTCACCTTCAGTTTTCGTGTGTTATTGTTCATTTGTACATCTCTAATCTTTCCAGTGAGTCCACAAAGTGTTATCAATTCCCAGGCACAATTTTTCCTTTCTGAGAAATATATCTGTTTAAATTTCAAACATATCATTTCTATACTCCCAGTACTATTTGTTTATTCGCCTCAGCAAGAACATCTGATAAACACATGCATTCTCTCCTGAAACTGCTCTGACTTCTTGGTATCTTGTAAGCTCATTCAGGAGGCATACAGAGTAGATGAACACATTTTGAATTTCTATATATCCTTCTATTTCCCTTTTAGTGTAGTGAGATAGCTACTGCCTCTTTCATACTTAAAAAAAAATCATATACAATACTAATGCGATTTAAGGTTTGATTTTTTTTTTCCCTTCTCAACCATATCAGTAGTTTATGGTTTTCAAAAGTAATGGTTAAAAAGAATAGTATCTCAAAGAACAAATGCTCTAATTCAACAAGAATAATTTTATCAAAAATCATTTTTCCACATGGAAAATCTAGATTTGCTTTGTATCACTTAGGCCTCAGGAATAGTTATTTCAAAACTAGTTACAGTAATGAAGAAGAAAGAGGAAAATCCCAAACAGAAGAAAAGGATAATACCTTATATTTCCATATATACCATATATGTACCATATATTTCCTGTACTTTTAAGGGCTGTCATGTACATTTTTTTTCATTTTTCAAATGCTTTAACTTCTGATTTACATCATTCATTTCCACCAGATTTTGAGTTACAAATATTCTCCCCATTTTCTCCTACCCACCGCCCCAAAATAGCAGTCCCACAGGATATCCCCTCCTCCAATCTGCTCTCTCCCATATTTTCTCCCATACCCCTTTCAACTTTTCCAGTAGGCCATGGCGGATCTCTATGCCCTAGTGCCTATATATCTTATTTCCCAATTACATGTAAAATAGTATTAATAATAGTATATATATATATATATATATATATATATATATATATGTATTTAAATATTTAATTTTAAAACTTTGAATTCCAGATTCATTTCCTTCCTTCCTTGTCTACCAACCTTACTGGGAAGATAAGCAGTTCAGTATAGGTTGTACATGTGTGGCTAATGCAAAACAATAACATAGTAGATATATTGTAAAAGACTGACTATATTTTCCTCCCTCCTATCCCACCTCCCACTTGTTCTATTCTCTACTTTGAACCCGTCCCTTTTCAAAAGTGGGTACTTCCAACTTCCCTCTCCCCCAGCCTGCCCTCCCTTCCATCATCCCCCTCTCATCCCCTTCCTCCCTACTCTCCTGTAGGGTCAAATACCCTATTTAGTGTGTATTTCATTCCCTCCTCAAGTCAAATTCAGGGGCTATAAGGTTGACCCATTCCCTTTTGCCTTCCTATTCTTCCCCTCCAGTGTAACCATTTCCCCTTGCCTCTTCTGTATAAGACAGTTTACCCCATTCTGTCTCTCCCCATCTCCTCTCATTATATTCCTCTCTCACCTCTTAATTTCAACTTTTAAGTATAATCCCTTCCTGTTAAATTGGTCCTGTGCCCTCTATCTATGTCTACCTGTAAACATATATATACACACATTCACATATGTATTCATATGCCCATATACCCTCATATATAGACATATACATATATTTCTATTCCCTTCAACTATTTTCATACTGAGAAAAGTTTCATAACTTACAATTATTGTTTTTCCATGTAGGAATGTTAATAGTTCAACTTTGATAAGTTCCTTATGATTCCTTTTTCCTGTTTACCTTCTCATGCTTCTCTTGCTTCTTGTGTCTGAATGTCAAATTTTCTATTCAACTCTGGTTTTTTCATCAAGAATGCTTGAAAGTCCTCTATTCCACTGAATCACCATATTTTCCCCTGAAATATGATACTCAGTTTTGCTGGGTAGGTGATTCTTGGTTTTAATCCCAGCTCCTTTGCCCTCCAGAATATCATATTCCAAACTCTTTGATCCCTCAGTGTAGAAGCTGCCAGATCCTGGGTTATACTGACTTGTTTCTACAATATTCAAATCGTTTCTTCCTGGATGCTTGTAATATTCTCTCCTTAATCTGGGAATTCTAGAACCTGGCTATAATATTCATAGGAGTTTTCTTTTTGGGATCTTTTTCAGGAGGTGATCAGTGGATTCTTTCAACATCTATTTTGTCCTCTGGTTCTAAAACATCGGAACAGTTTTCTTTGAGAACTTCCTGAAAGATAACTTCTAGGTTCTTACTTTTATCATGGCTTTCAGGTAGTCCAATAATTTTTAAATTGTCTCTCCTGGATCTATTTTCCAGGTCACTGGTTCCTCCCATGAGATATTTAACAATGTCTTCTATTCTTTTCATTTGTTTGGATCTGTTTAACAGCATCTTGATTTCTCATAAAGTCATTAGTTTCCATTTGCTCCAATCTAATTCTGAAGCAATGATTCTCCTCAGTGAGGTTTTGAGATTCTTTTTCCATCTGGCAAATTTGGCTTTTTAAGGCATTCTTATCTTCATTGCCTTTTTGAGCCTCTTTTGCCATTTGAGTTAGTCTATTTTTATGGTGGTATATTCCTAAGTCAGGCTGTTGACTCTCAGTTCATAATTTTCTTGACTCATTCTAATTTCTCTTCCCAATTTTTCCTCCACTTCTCTTATCTGCTTCTTAAGGTCCTCTATGGCCTGTAACCAGCTCGTATTTTCCTTTGAAGCTTTTGGTGCAGGAGTTCTGACTTAACCATCTTCCTACTGTTCCATGCTTTGCTCCTTTTTGTCCCCCAAATAGGAGTCTAATGTTGGAATCTTCTGTCTGCTTTGTTTCCTTTGCCTGGTCATGTCACCCCTCAGTCACTTCACCCCTGGGCTTTTTGCCACAGTAGGACTCTGCCACCAGACAGGGGAGCTTTCATCCCAAACGCTGGGCTTTTCTTAGCAGCCAGAGGTATTAGATGGGTGCCCTCTCTGAGGCCTCCACAGGCTCTGGCAAGCTGGATACATATCCCAGGACCTCCACCCTATACTGCAATCCAGATCCAAGCAGGTTAAAGCAAGATTGATTACCCCTCAGACTGGTTGCTTGGTCCCCCTACACTCTTCAGGCCAGGAGCTGAAGCTGCCACATAGTGCTGGCTGGCTGTGCTGGCATCTCAGTGGCTTCTCACACTAGGGGCAAAAGCCATGCACTCCCATGTACTGGGTCCCAAAGTCCAGACTGCATTGACCTCTCACTTTGTCCTTCACATCTATGTGTTGATAAATCTGGAAACAGACACAGCTTCTGCTGATCTGGAGTCCCTCCAGCCCCGGCGGCTGGTCAGATCTGCCCTGGGCTAAAATCTCCAGCTTATGCTCGGTTCCCTGAGCACTGCACTGACCTATTCCTGCTGGCCTGATGGGCTGTCCTCAGCAGAAGTTTAGCTTCTCTGTGTCATTTTGTGGGTTCTGCAGCTCCAAAGTTTGTTTAGAGTCCCCTTTTTACATGGATTGGGGAGGGTGGAAGCCAGAGCCGCGGGAAGGTCGTGCTTCTACTCCGCCATCTTGGGAGGTCCTGCTTCTACTCCGCCATCTTGACTCCACCTCTGTCACATAGTTATTTTAACTAAGTTTCACAACCCAATGTGAGTTAGGTTATGAAAGGTGTTCAGAGTTCTTTATAACTTACCATAACCTAACCTTAGTGTCTTCCATATGCTCTTTATTCCAGGGACATTGGCCTCCTTGTTCCAAGAATGAGACACTACATTTCTCGACTCTGAACAGTTTGTTTGTTTGTTTGTTTGTTTTTATTGTGCCCCTTGCCTGGAATGCTCTTCCTCCTCATCGCCACCTACTGGCTTCCCTTGCTTTCTTAAAGTCTCTACTAAAATCACATCTTGTATGAGATGCCTTTCTTAATGCCTCTTAATGCTAGGGCCTTCCCTCCTTGAGTCATTTCCTATGTGTCCTATATATAGCTTATTTTTACATATTTGTTTGCCTGTTTTGCCCCCCATTAGATTGGAGGTTATTGAGGGCAAGAATTGTCTTTTGCTTTGTTTTGTATCCCAAGAATTTAGCATTGGGCCCAGGACATAGTAGGTGCTTAATAAATATTCATTCATTGAATGACTGGGAGAGACAATAGAGATATGATTATCCCAATATTACAAATGAGGGAATCTAGGCTCAGAGAAGTTAAATGATTTGCCCATTGTTAGAAAAGCATTTAATGACAATGAACAGAACCAAACCTAAGTCATGATGGGGAACCTGCAGCCTTAAGGTCACATGTGGCCCTGTAGGTCCTCAAGTGCAGCCCTTTGACTGAATCTAAACTTCACAGAACAAATCCCCTTAAAAAAGGATTTTTTCTGTAAAACTTGGACCCAGTCAAAAGGCTTCACCCAAGGACCTAGAAGATCACATGTGACTTCAAGGTCAAAGGTTCCTCACTGTAAAGCCAAGCACGAGCCACTTTCCAAAGTACTGCTGCTGTGAACAGCTTTCAAAATTCTGATTACAAACAGTGAACTCTCCATTTATTCAGTAACAAATTAAGGCAAAACATTCACAGAAAATCAAAATACAGCATTCACCATGTCACAACTCAATAACTTAACATTAAAATGACCTCATAGTTTTCACCAAAGGGTCACATAGTTTTAAACAAAGTACATTCATTTAGTAACTCAATCATTTAGTAAGTTCTCAATTCAATCACAAGTACAAAGGTTAAAGTTCTCTTTTAAATAAAGTCACAAAATCCCCCCCTAGGTCACATCGTCTTAATCTCTTCAATCAAAAAGTCTTCATTCTTAAACAAAGTACATTTATTTAGTCAATCACAAAGTACAAAGATCAAAAGTTTTCCACCCCTAGGTCACAACTAAATTACAATATCATCAGTCAGCATTAAGTACCCAAGAAAAGGTCTTTTCATCTTGACTAGAGGCAGGTTCTCAGCTTCCATGATTCCCCTTCCCACAGTTTCTGTTCCTGGGAAAACAAAGCTTAACAAAGCCACAATAACATTAAGATACATTGCCAGTGTCCTCATCAATTCACTTTCTGCCTGTAAAATCAACCTAGACCCAAAAAGATCCAAGGCCTCTATCAATAAACAAATCTAACAAAGTAACATGAAAAAAGAAAGACAAAGTACCAGCACCACAGTCATGCCTCCTGAGTTCTCAGCAGCTCCATCTGGCCCTCAGAAGTCCTGGGCAGTTCTGGCTGGCCCTCAAAAGACCTTGGCAGCTCCAATCAGTTCTCTCTTTCTTAGCATTCTCATTCCTGGCAATTTTCTCTCTTTCTCTTCATAATAGTTGCTCTGCCTCCATGACCCTGCTCCCAGAAGTTCTGCTCTCTCTTAGCTTGGGTTTTTCCCTATACACAGCACCTGTTCCCTGTACACTCCCTATTCCGCCCCCTCTTGTCACATCAACAAGTCCATCCCACTGTGGGATTCACAAACTCTGGGTCTTAACACTTAACTGGAAACCAAGTACTAAGTACCTGTTGTATTGCCAATACAAGGCAATATTCAAATTCCATTGCCATTACACTCACCCCTGACCTAGGGTTTCTGATTTCTAGCCTACTGTGCAACCATGAATTGTTAAAGAGTTATTTGATGCTGCAAATCATATGATTTTGGAAGGGAGAAGATGTCTCTACTTGATTATATCATTAGGAAATACCAATGTCCTCTATTCCACTTCCACCTTCAGACTGAGGGCTATCCAAACAGAACGGTTCTTGCCACCAACAGGAAGTAGTATGGTGCAAAGGAAAGAAGATTGATATTGAAGCATGGTTACCAGCACTCAATAGAGAGGAGCTGGATTATAAAGAGACATAAATGTCCAGATATAACGAATATGATGGTCTGTTTTTCTTGACTTTATTCAAGGAAACAAATTGAGGATGAGATAGTCATTTGGAAGTGACAATGACATAGAAAAATAGACAAAAGCACTAAAAATTTTTTTCAAATGAGGAAGGGCTCAGGGAAGAAAGAGAGTCTTGTACTTAGGACACCTGAGCTCAAATCGTGACTCAAACACTTACCAATTGTAAACCCATGAATTTTACTTAGCTAATCTGTGACTCAATTTCCTCATAATAAATTATATAGGATGTACTCAATAATATGTGCTTCCCTCCAGCTCTAAAACCCATGAAGTAAATGTTATGAATATGGTAGCAGTTCATTGATGCAATTCTCTATGAACAGTCAGGATCATGGACAATAGCGATTGTCAATATCTTTTCCCATACCACTATGTTACCCATGAGTCCTTTTGAACATAGAGGTAAATCTCATTCAATTAACAGTTCATGCTCTCATTTGATTAACTATTCCCATTCCATTCCTTCCCAGGTTTCCATGTCAATCAAAACCTCTGAGTCTTAGTAAGTATTTTAATGGGATTAAATAAAAGTTTAATAAATTACAAACAACAGGCATGTGTACCTAGGAAATGACAATCATCTCAATATCCCTTACCTGCTCAGGTTGGAACCTGCCTCTTATTTACTCTCATTGAAAGGGTAAATTTCAGGTGTATAATTTAAGACCTAGGAGCTGGACTTCTCTGCCTACCTTGAACAGCTTAGGAAATTTTGACAATGCATGCATTGACTTCACAATGTTTACTCACTATTCAGAAGGAATATACGGGGCACATTTTTATTTCAAATGATCAATTTAATAAATGTTTTAAAAACTATATATTATAGAGTCATGATTGTTTATCAAGTCTCATATTTTGGTTTTCTTTTTCTATGTAAATGTTCATGCTTGTTATCTAGTTTTTGACTAGACAAAGTCTAGGATTGTCCCAAGAAGACAATTTTCTAGTTCACAATAAAAAAAAAATTTAAATAAGAAAGGTCCTATATATTGAAAAATATTTATATCAACACTTTCTATAGAATCAAAAAACAGGAAATAAAGCATATGACCAGCAATTAGGGCTTCACTAAATATATTATGGCATAGGAATGTAATTGAATGTTAGTCAATAAACTAGTCAATCAATTTGTCAACATTTATTAAATATCTACCAAGTGCCAGGCATTGTGCTAAGTGCTAGGGATACAAAAGGAGGCAAAAGACAATCCTATCCTTACAGAGCATACAATCTAATAGGGGAGACAACAAGCAAACAAATGTGAACAAACAGCTATATGCAGGATAAAAAGAAAATAATTAAAAGAGCAAAGGCACTAAAATCCAGAGGGCTTGGGAAAGGCTTCCTATAAAAGATGTGATTTTTGTTGAAACTCAAGAACCAGGTAAATCAGGAGGCAAAGATGGGAGGGAGAGCATTTCGAGTTTGAGAAATAGTAAAAGAAAATGCCCAAAGTCGAGAGATGTAATATCTTGTTCATGTAATAGCAAGGAAGCCCACATCACTAGATGAAAGTGTACATAGCAGGGGAGTAGGTTGTAAGAAGAAAGGGAAAAGGTTAGGAAAAGCTGTGAATGCCAGAGGATTTTGTGTTTGATCCTGGAGCTAATAGGGAACTTCTGGAGTTTACTGAGTAGAAGAGTGACATGGTCAGATCTGCATGTTAGAAAAAATCACTTTGGCAGCTGAATGGAGGAAAATTCAAGTGGGAAGAGTCATAACAGAAGGTTATTGCAACAGTCCAAGCATAAAGTAATGAAGACCTGTGCCAGAGACGTGGGGGAAGTCTGAAGAGAAAAGAAGCCCTATTGGAAAGATGTTGCAAAGGTCAAACTGACAGGCCTTGGCAACTTGGTTCATATGGAGGAGTGAGAAATAGTGAAGAGTTGAGGATGACATCGAAGTTACAAGCCTGGGTGGCTGAAAGGACAGTGATGGCCTTAGCATTAAGAGAAATATATGATTGCTGCCTGTCTTGGGGAGGGGAGAGGGGAAAGATGGAGGGAGAAAAATTTGGAACTCAAAATCTTTCCAAAAAATTGTCTTTACATGTAATTAGAAAAAATAAAACACTCTTTTAAAAAAGACCGGCAGTTAGTTGCCCAAAAATAAAAGAAAGAAAAACGGTAATAGGAAAGTTTGAAAAATGGAAAGGTTTTTTTTGGGGGGGAAGATAATGAGTTCAGTTTGGGACATGCTAGGTTTAAGATGTCTGAAAGGTAGCTGGAGATCTGAGATTACAGATGAGCAAAGAGGTTGGAACAGCATAAGCATACTTGAGAATCATCAGCATAGAGATAACAACTAGGAAGCTATAAGTGATGAATATTATTAATACAGGGAAGTATGTAAAGATGTGAACTTGTGCAAAGTTACAGTCTCAGAGAGATTATTTGTCCATAATCATAAAGATAATATATAGAAGAGGCTGGATTCAAACTAAACATTTCTTGATTCCAAGAGAAATATTCTACCTGCTATAGAATTTTATATTTTATTATCATTGATATTATTGCTATTAACAACAACAGTAATAGTAGTAGCAGCAGTTTATATGTGCATAAAACTTTAGAGTCATAAAGTGTTTTGTGTAATCAAAGAGGGTTCCATGGAACAGGCAAGACTTGAAGTGAGCCTTGAAGAATGAGTTGGATTTAGATAAAGGAGATGAAGATGGGAAACATTTCAGGCCCAAGGAAAGGTTTCAAGATTCTTCATTTTCTCATTCATTTCTTTCATAATAAACTTAACCCATTCTATTGCTATGCTTTTCCTCCATCTCATCTACTACATCCTTCTGTCACCATTCCTCTGCCCTGATTCTCAATTACTTGTGTTAGAAATAAATGATAACACCAATACAACTCAGGTTCTGCCATTTGAATAAAGTGTTAATAGAAGTAGCAATTTTGAAGAGACTATGTATATCCATATTACAACATTTCTAACCCATTGCAAATTAAAAGGTTGAAATTCTTGGTAGCAGAACTCTTATTGATAAGTGAGAAAGTCATGAATCTTGATCTTCCTTCAATCCAATAATCTCAAATGGACTTCAAGCATTTTTCTATAGGAAATAGTATCAAAACTTCTCTATATCTTGATTTAAGAATTGCTTGACTATAAAGACCTATAAACCCTGAAAAGGAGTTTAGGGCATCTCCTTTCTCTGAAGATCATTAAAAGTCTGATAGATATTGATGTAGCAAGATTTTAGAAGGGTCAAAGTCCAAAAGCCTCTTGTGTTCTATGTTTTAGAATCACATGATATTTTGATTTCAGTACAAAATTCTCTGTGAATATAAATTTCATAACTGGTATAATAATTCTATGAAAAGACATGTAATACATTATGATCTGAGTCACATTTTCCTCATTGATTGACAACAGAAAACTGACAACAATTACAATAATTTTATGCAGAAATTTAACTAATGTAAATTAATTGCCATAACAAGGAGAATAAATGAACCCAGAAAGCACCTTGGTAAGCAAACAACCAACTTACTTGCCAAACAGAGAGAGATAACTGCCAAAGGCTGTGCCAGGTTAGAATATAAATTCATTTGTAAATGTTTACGAAGAAGGATAATGGATGATTTTAGCAGTATAATCTCATAAAGCAGAGAGAAGCAGTGGAAAGTAAAACAAGTTTAAAGAAAACTTGGTGCGGCAGATGCAGAGGCAGGCTGGGAAGGCGCAGCATGGCCAGCAGAGGCAGGCCCAGAAGGGGCTTGATCAACTCGGAGGGCAAGTCTTTCCACAAACCACAAGGTCCACTACCACGCCTATCACCAAAGGGCTGGGACTGGAAAGAACAAAGTAAGAAGCAAATACAGGGGCCCCTGTCCTGGACAGCAAACACTCCTGGGGCTACCACTTCATAGCCCAGAAATTTTTTTAAAAGCCCCTTTCAGGACCTCCAAAGTCCAGGATGACCAAGTGAACCTCACTTGCTCCAAACCCCCCCTCTGACCCTGAAAACATAATAACTCTTGCCCCAGGGCAAAACCCTCTACAGTAAAGGCTTGAGATCCTAGAGGAAGGGCGTGGCTAGGACACTGCCTCAAAATGGGTAGAAAGCAGACTACAAAGACTCTGGAGTCCTACTATCCTCAGAGGGAGTAACCAACCTCACAGGGAGACAATATGGACTCCACACCCAAAGCTGAAACTTCAACAGGGAATGGGTCCCAAGCACAGAAGGCTCTCCTAGATGAGATAAAAAAAAAAAAAAACCTTTGAAAACAAAATGAGAGAGATAGAAGACAAAATGAATAATTCTCTCAAAATCAAAATAGCAGAATTAGAAAAACATTCTAATGAAAACATCTCTCTAAAAAGAAAAGTGTATGATATGGAAAAGGAGCTCCAAAAATTAACCAAGGAAAATGATTTCCCAAAAACTAGAATTAACCAAATGGAAACAAATAACTCTATGAGGAACCAAGAATTAGTCAAGCAAAACAACAAGAATGAAAAATTAGAAAAAGAGATAAAATACCTCAAAGAAAAAATAACTGACCTGGAAAACAGATCCAGGAGAGAGAATCTGAGAATCATAGGCCTACCAGAAAATTGTGATGAAAAAATGAGCCTGGACAACATTCTCCAAGAGCTTGTTAAGGAAAACTGCCCTGAGATATTAGAACCTGAGGGCAAAATAGAAATCGAGAAAATCCACCGGACACTGGCTGAAAGAGATTCCAAACTGAAAAGTCCTTGAAATGTGCTGGCCAAATTCCAGAACTACGAGATAAAAGAGAAAATACTTCAAGTTACCAGAAAGAAACAATTCAAATATCGAGGGTCCACAGTGAGGATTGCACAGGATTTGGCAGCCTCTATACTGAAAGATCGGAAGCAGTGGAATACAATTTTCCGGAAGGCAAAAGAGCTCTGGTTACAACCAAGGATCACATACCCAGCAAGACTGAGCATATTCTTCCAGGCAAAGAGATGGTCATTCAATGATATAACAGAGTTCCAGACTTTCTTGATAAAAAAGCCAGAACTTAATGGAAAATTCAACCTCCAATTACGAGATGCAACAGTGACTTAGAAAGGTAAACAAGGAAAACACACACACACACCCTGCTATTTGATAAGAGCAAAGTGATTATAGAGAAGTAGAGAGTATGAGTATAAAATACACAAAATGACAATTTAAAAAAATCTTATTAAGGGCTACAAAGGAACTGCAATGGAAGAAAGGGAATGGAAGAAGTGGAAAAGAGTAAGTTATGCCAAACATAGAGGTATAAAAACTGTATAGCAGAGGAAATAAAGGGAGGGAGTTGGGAAGCATATGAGCTTTTCCCTCATTGGTTCTGGTACAAGGAGGGAATAACAACTAGCGAAGCATAGGACTCTATGGAGAAGAAACACAAAACGTATCATTTTAGAGGGAAAGGGGAGAGGGAGAGGAGCTTTGCATGAGATTTGTTCTTATCACTCTTGGTGCGAAGAAGAAATAACATACTTCATTAAGTATAAAAATATCCTACAGGGAGTAGGAGGGGGAAAGGGTTATGAAATGGGGGTGGGAGTAGTTTGTAGGAGGGAAGTAGTAAGAGGAAAAGGGGAGGAAAATGGAAGGGGGCTGATAAGGGAACACTGACGGAGATGGTGGTCAAAAGGGAAACTATTAAGGGGGGAAGGGAGAAGGGAGGGAAAATATGAACATTAACAGGGGTGGCAATAGGATGGAGGGAAATAAACAGATAACAATGATAACTGTAAATGTGAATGGAATGAACTCTCCCATAAAATGGAGATGGATAGCAGAATGAATTAGAAATCATAATCTTACAATATGTTGTTTACAAGAAACACATCTGAAACAGGGGGATACACACAAGGTAAAGGTAAAAGGTTGGAGTAAAATATATCATGCCTCAGCTAAAGGAAAAAGAGCAGGGGTAGCAATCCTTATCTCAGATAAAGCAAATGCAAAAATTGACCTAATTAAAAGAGATAAGGAAGGAAACTATATCCTGTTAAAAGGTAACATCGAGAATGAAGCAATATCATTACTTAACATATATGCACCAAGTGGTGTAGCATCCAAATTCCTAGAGGAGAAGGTAAAGGAATTAGAGGAAGAAATAGATAGGAAAACTATACTAGTGAGAGACCTTAATCTCCCCCTCTCTGAACTTGATAAATCCAACCTCAAAATAAACAAGAAAGAAGTTAAGGAGGTGAACAGGATTTTAGAGAGGATAGGTATGATAGATCTCTGGAGAAAACTGAATGGGGATAAAAAGGAATATACTTTCTTCTCAGTGGTTCATGGCATATAATCAAAAATTGACCATGTTCTAGGGCATAAAAACCTCACAATTCTATGTAGTAAGTCAGAAATATTAAATGCATCCTTCTTGGATCATGATGCAATAAAAATTATATGCAATAAAGGGCCATGAAAAGACAGACTAAAAACTAATTGGAAATTAAACAATTTAATCCTAAAGAATGAGTGGGTCAAACAAGAAATTATAGAAACAATCAGTAATTTCATTCAAGAGAATGATAATAATGAGACAACATACCAAAATTTGTGGGATACATTAAAGGCAGTTCTTATGGGAAGTTTTATATCACTGAGTGCATACATGATTAAATTAGAGAAAAGGGAGCTCCACGAATTGGGCATGCAACTGAAAAACCTAGAAAAAGAACAAATTCAAAATCCCCAATTAAATACTAAATTAGAAATATTGAAAACAAAAGGATAGATTAATAAAATTGAAATTAAGAAAACTATTGATTTAATAAATAAAACCAACAGCTGGTTTTATGAAAAAACCAACAAAATTGATAGACCCTTAGTCAATATGATAAAAAAAAAAGAAAGAAGAAAACCAAATTATGAGTATCAAAAATGAAAAGGGTGAATCTACCTCCAATGAAGAGGACATCAAAACAATAATTAGCTATTATTTTTCCCAAGTGTATGCACATAAATTTCACAATCTTATGGAAATGGATGAATATTTACAAATATACAAGTTGCCCAGATTAACTGAAGAGGAAGTAAATTACTTAAATAAACCCATCTCAGAAAAAGAAATTGAACAAACCATCAGTCAACTCCCTAGGAAAAAATCTCCAGGGCCAGATGGATTCACTACTGAATTCTATCAAACATTTACAGAACAATTGATTCCAATACTCTACAAACTATTTGGGAAAATTAGTGAAGAAGGAATCCTACCAAATTCTTTTCATGACACAAATATGGTACTGATACCTAAATAAGGAAGAGATAAAACAGAGAAAGAAAATTTTAGACCAATCTCCCTCATAATTATAGATGCAATAATTCTAAATTAAATACTAGCAAAAAGACTACAGCAACATATCTCAAGAATAATACATTTTGATCAGGTAGGATTTATTCCAGGAATGCAAGGGTGGTGTAATATTAGGAAAACCATCAGTATAATTGATCATATCAACAATAAAACTAGCAGAAACCACATGATCATCTCAATAGATGCAGAAAAGGCTTTGGAAAAAATACAACATCCATTCCTATTAAAAACATTGGAAAGTATAGGAATAAATGGAGCCTCCTTAAAATAATAGGTAGCATCTATTTAAAGCCATCAGCAAGTATTATATGTAATGGGGAGAAACTGGAAGCATTTCCATAAGATCAGGAGTGAAACAAGGGTGGTACTAGAAATGTTAGCAATAGCAATTAGAGAAGAAAAAGAAATCAAAGGAATAAAATTAGGCAAAGAAGAGACTAAGCCATCACTCTTTGCAGATGATATGATGATATACTTAGAGAATCTTAGAGAATCAAGTAAAAAACTACTTGAGACCATAAATAAATTTGGCAAAGTTGCAGGATATAAAATAAACTCACATAAATCTTTGGCATTCCTATATATTTCCAATGAAATTCAACAGCAAGAGATAGAAAGAGAAATCCCATTTAAAGTTACTGTAGACATTATAAAATATTTGGGAATCTTCCTGCCAAAACAAACCCAGGAACCTATATGACCATAATTACAAAGCACTTTTCATACAAATAAAGTCAGATCTAACTAATTGGAAAAATATCAATTGCTCATGGCTGGGTCAAGCTAATATAATAAAAATGATAATTTTACCTAAATTAAATTATATATTTAGTGCCATACTAATTAATTATCCAAAAAACTACTTTATAGGGCTAGAAAAAATAGTAACAAAATTCATTTGGAAGAATAAATGGTCCAGAATATCAAGGGAATTAATGAAAAGAAATGCTAGGGAAGGTAGACTAGCTATACCAGATTTCAATCTGTATTATAAGGCAGCAGTCATCCAAACTACTTGGTACTGGCTGAGGAATAGAGGAGTGGATCAGTGGAATAGATTAGGCACACGAGACTCAGAACTCAATGACTATAGTAATCTATTGTTTTATAAACCCCCAGACCCTGATTTTGGGGATAAGAACTCACTATTTGACAAAAACTGCTGAGAAAACTGGAATATAGTGTGGCAGAAACTGGGTATAGGCCATTATCTAACACCATATACCAAAATCAAGTCTAAATGGGTGCACGATCTAGGTATAAAGGTTGATACTGTAAACAGTCTCCTAAAACAAGGAATAGTTTACCTATCAGACTTGTGGAGAGGGAAAGACTTTATGACTAAACAAGAATTAGAGAACACTATAAAATGTAAAATGGATAATTTTGACTACATGAAATTGAAAAGCTTCTGTACAAACAAAGCCAATGTAACCAAGATTAAGAGGGAGGTGGAAAATTGGGAAAGAATCTTTACATCCTATGTCTCTGACAAAGGACTCATTTCTAAAATATACAGAGAAGTGAGTCAAATTTATAAGAATACAAGTCATTCCCCAATTGATAAATGGTCAAAGGATATGAACAGGCAATTTTCAGAGAAAGAAATTAAAGATATCTATAAGCACATGAAGAAATGCTCTAATTCACTATTGATTTGAGAAATGCAAATCAAAACAACTCTGAGGTACCACATCTCACCAGTCAGATTGGCTAAGATGACAAAACAGGAAAATGACAAATGCTGGAGAGGACGTGGGCAAATTGGAACACTAATGCATTGCTGGTGGAGTGTAAACTGATCCAGCCTTTCTGGAGAGCAATCTGGAATTATGCCCAAAGGGCTATAAATACTTTCATACCCTTTGATCCAGCAATACCACTCCTAGGGTTATATCCCAAAGAGATCATAGAAATGGGAGAAAGACCCATATGTACAAAAATGTTTATAGCAGCTCTTTTTGTGGTAGCAAAGACTTGGATATTAAGGGGGTGCCCATCAATTGGGGAATGACTGAACAAGTTGTGGTATATGCATGTTATGGAATACTATTGTGCTATAAGAAATGAGGAGCAGATGGTCTTCATATTTACCTGGAGAGGCTTATACAAACTGATGCTGAGTGAGAAGAGTAGAACCAGGAGAAATTTGTACACAATTACTGACACAATGTATGTGTGATGAACAACTTTGTTAGACTGGACTCTTCTCAGCAATGAAGTGATATAAGTCAATCCCAAAAGACTCATGATGGAGAGAAATATGTGCATCCAGAAAAAGAACTAGAAAGAACTAAGTTTATATCCAGGTGGAAGCAAAATACCTGATCTTTTTCCTTCTCTTATTTGGTATTATGTCCTCTTTACCATTTTTCATTCCAGCTGTTACAATCCATCCTTATAATCTGACTAATGTATAATGTGAAATTATTTACAGATCCTATAATTGACTATAAGCCGCCATGGGGGGAGGAGAGGAAGGGGGACACAATGTGAAACTCAAGGAATTGTGGAATTGAATCCTGTAAACTAAAAGGAAATAAACAAATTAATTTTTAAAATTAATCAATTAATTAATTTTTTAAAAAAAGAAAACTTGGCAAGACACCAGCTCCTCAAAATCATCCCAAGGGTATTTAAGGACAAAAATACAAAGACAGAAAAAGAAAAGAAGTGATATAGTGTATGTATGTGTGTGTGAGAGAGAGACAGACAGACAGACAGAGACAGAAAGACACAGAGAGAGACAGAGAGATAGCAAGCAAACTATTTTGCCATGAAGGACGGTAGACCTATGACACCTGGACTCTGACATCACAGTCCTGGACATGATCATAGGGGAGGGGAAGAAATGGTACTAAAGGGAAAAAAGACAAGAAATCAGACACTTTGGACCCAGTAAATGAAAAGGAGATTGATCCATGTTTGAGACAGCACAATTATAGGGATTTTGAGAGATTAAATATAAGGTATCTAAAAGAGGACAAAATACTAAAGTCATGGGGGGAAAAACTCAGCTTTTACTAATGTATTACTAGTTATCTTTTATTTTTAATGAAGGGACCAATAAAACATCAGTAACTACTAACCTATATAACTACTCTCCAATGAATACAATATCTTCATGCGAGTGAACCATATATGAACTGAGGACATCTTTGAAGAGAACAAGCAGATTTTCACAAATAATACTCAACAATGAACCACATCTTTATTATTTGGCAATTAACTGAAAGATGTTAAGAATATGATGCCCTACTGTGCATATTGCTTGCTTAAGAAAAAGCATTCTGGGGCAACTAGGTGGTACTGTGAATGGAGTACCGGCCCTGGAATCAGGAGGACCTGAGTTCAAATCTGTCCTCAGACACTTGACATTTACTAGCTCTGTAACCTTAGGCAAGTCACTTAACCCCAACTGCCTTGCCTTGTCCCCTCAAAAAAAAAAGGAAAAGAAAAAGTATTTGATTTGGTAGAACAAAATAACACCTACTTTACAGATTATTTTTCAAGAAATTGTTTTCAATTCACACCTCAAAATCATTCGATTCCTTGAAAGATATAACAATGGAAATTATGCTATTCAATCATAAACAAAAGGACATAAAACAGGGAGATGTATCCTCACCAAAAGTGTTCACCACTGTGCCAGATGAAACTCCACCAAGAGTCCACATTGAGGACAGATTTCCTATGGATATCTTCCAAATATTCTTATCTGCAGATGAAATTATATTGATTTGCATCAAATGCTGAAACACTGAAGGGCCTCCTAGAAGAGATCAGTTGTCTCTTTCCTGACCATTTACACAAAAAAGAATTCCTATTGCCTATATTACAAAATGCAGTTTGATAGACAACATATAGTGCTTGTTCATAGGTATGAATATCTGGAATATAAAATACAGATGAACAATAAGTTAGGCACAACATTGAAAAGGGGGAGCAGAACATGTTGTGTTGTCTTTGAAAAACTACAAAGTCCCAATCTTCCATGAAAGCAAAGGCTCTTCTTTCTAATTCCAACATTCTACCAGTGTTACTATATGGCAAGACATGAAATAAAAGTCTCTGAAGAATCAAAATTTAATATCTCATAATGCAAAGTTGAATGGTGGGTGCGAACAGAGAAACTCTGAAAGACAGGAATGAAAGATGTCATCAAGGAACTGTATGACAAGAAGAGAGGAGGGGCTGCTCATGTGTTAAGAATAAGGAATAACATAAGTATAGAGTAGTCAAATTAACTAGTAGGCTTTTACAATAGTCCAAGAGGAAGTGATGAGGTGAACTAGGACGCTGGTCATGTCAGTGGAGAGAAGAGGATAGAAGTGAGAGAAATAGGGAAGTCAGAACCGACAAGAATAGTTAGCTGATTGGCCATCAGGTGTAGGAAAAGTAAGAACCCAAGATACTGCTGAGGATTGGGACCAGGGTGGTGGCAGGCACTGGCAATTCTTTCAAGAGAAGTTAGAAAAGTTTGAAATCAGAGAAGGTTTAGATAATTCTGTTTGGGTCATGTTGAGACTGAGATGCCATTTGTACTTCCAAATGAAGGGGCATATTGGTTGGCACCCTGGACAGAGTCTTGGGAACCCAAATGAAGAAATTAAGGTAAATGTAATTTAGAACCATTAAGACCAATTTTTCTGGTTGACTAACAAAGCTCTGACCTACTTGGAACCTGTTCAGAAGTAGTTTGAGGCTATCAAAACAAAGGTCTCCAGGCCTTGTAAGGATCCTCCTCTGATAGATACTTTGGTATAACTTGCTTAGCTTGATTCAGAAGTAAGGACTTCTTTTTGATAACACTCAGTCAGTGTGTGTTGACACTTTGGATAGTTTTGAATGACCTCACTATTCTTTGCTCTCAGACAAAAGCCACCTGGCTGTCTGGAGATAAGGTTCCTATCTACAGGTTTCCAATAATATCCATCTATGTTGATTACAATCTTCAAAACTTAATTATGCAAGTGAATCATGAATATAATGTTCCTGGTCCTGCTACCTAAAGAATTGTACTGTGTGATCAAGTGACCCTGACCTCCTCAACTGTTCCTGCCTCAAGATACTCAATCTTCTGACTCCAGGCATTTTCAATGACTGTCCTTCATGTGTGGTGTGCTCTTCCTCTTCATTTCCAACACCTGACTTTCCTAGTCTCTTTTAGTCCCAGATAAAATCCTATCTTCTACAAAAAGCCTTTCCTATTCCCCTTAATTCTAGGATCTTCCTTCTGTTGATTATTTCCCATTTATCCTGCATCTTGCTTGTTTTTACATTGTTGTTTACATAACATCTCCCCTATTAGACTGAGAACTACTCGAGAGCAAGGACTGTCTATTGCCTTTCTTCGTATCTCCAGCACATATAACAGTGACCGTCACAAAGTAGCTAAATCAATATTAGTATGTGTTTATTAACTGAAAAGCAATAAGCTTATAAAACAATCGATGTATCAAAGAGTAGATAAGCCATTCCATGTGCACCATCACAGTTACTACTTCAAGGTCCTGGATCATTTCTTTGTAATATTGGATTAATGGGCTCTGTGTCTGTCTGTCTGTCTCTGTCTCTGTATATGTTTTCCTCCTGGGGGGGGGGGTGGAATTTATTATTGTTCAGTCATTCAGTCTAGTTCTTCATCACTTCTTTTGGGGTCTTCTTGTCAAAAAATAAAAATGGAGTGGTTTTCCATTTTCATCTCCAGTGCTTTAAGGCAAACAGAGGCTAAGTGACTTGCCTAGCGTCACACAGCTAGTGATTGTCTGAGGTCAGATTTGAACTCAGGTCTTCCTGATTCCAGACCCAGGGTTCTATCCACTGAGTTATCTAGCTGCTTCCATATTTATTGTATTTTGTATATTTTGATATCCTGTGTGACTTACCCTTATCAATAAGCAAATTTCTTTAATTTTTAATTTTTTTTTTTTTGCTTTTTGGAAGGGGGAAGGTAGGGCAATTGGGGTTAAGTGACTTGTCCAAGGTCACACAGCTAGTTTTGCGTTCAATGTCTGAGTGCAAATTTGAACTCAGGTCCTCCTGACTCCAAGGCCAGTGCTCTATTCACTGAGCCACCTAACCATCCCAAGAAGCAGATTTCTTAAGAAGACAAACATGATGCAAATTTAACAGGATAAAAGTATTCTTTGCAGACTGCAAATGAGAATGAGTAGAACTATGCTCTTATATTGTTAGGTGAGCATATTTATTTTCTACACATGATAATTACTATGTTGTATATACAACTCCATATGTTTACACATGTAAATAACAGCTTAATTTCCTCATTCAGAAAAAAAAGCCACTCCTTCTGAAAACTATGTAAATCATTCTCTCTTCTTTTTTGGGCCATACCATTGCTTTAATCCTTAATTCACAAGTCAGGTATTAAGTAGGTAGTCTTCTCCTCAGACTTTCCATACTGCATCTCTATTTGACCCTGTATATAAATTCTGGAAATAATAGTTCCACTGACAATCCCAAATCTTAACTCCTTCAAAATTAATCTTTTCATTTAGTCATTAAAAAAAAATAACACATTTAAATGGTCATTAAAATTGAAGAAATGAGAGGTTGGTGCTCCCTCTGCTGGTTGTTTAGGGAAATTAATTTGCAAACACTTTCAGTGGGCTGACTGACATCATCTGAGATTCTGGTTGGTTCACTGGAGGGGCACTTTTAACATTCCAAGATAACAGATTTTGACTGAGTTTGCTACATAACTTGAACTAAACTAAAATGCCATATTAATACTCAATGTCTGGCAGATGATAAAAACGATATTGAAAGAAGTATCTTATGTTCAAGGTTAGAAAGGATGTTACTTTTTTTTAATGGAACCTGGAAGAATGGGGCAATAAAAAAGCCACATAAAACTTGACAGTTTCTTTTAAAATGATGAGCCTGAAAAATAATAAAAATAGTTTCTCTCTTTGATGTGAGTATATGTTAAACTAGCTTTACTGTAATAAGAGTCACCTATCTGATGTAAATACTTTCTGCAGTCACTGCAAAGGAATTCTGAAATCTGACTGGAACCTCAAATGTATCAGGAGTTCATTTTTTTTATTCCACAAAACCCTCCACCCAATCTCCATTAGTATTTTCCCTTCAGTTCCCTGATCCCTCTCAGCACCTCGTCTACCCCATCCCCAATTGAAAACTAGCAAGCAAAAGCAGAAAACCAAAACTCTAAAGATCATGTCAAAAGTGAAAAATTAACTATTTTATTTTCTACAACTTTGATGTTTCACCTTCTCTTCCTACATATCTTAAAAAGCTCAGAGGGAAAAAAGGTTTGGTTAGAGGAAGGTAGGGCCCAAATTTTACAGTATCCCAATCACAAAACCAGCTGCTTGGCAGACTGACACAGATGCTCATTTGTCTGTCTTCCAAGGATAAAGGGTTCTAATGCCATTCTTCTTGAGTTGCCAACCTCTCTTTCTGGGTTACCTTATTTATAGGCAGCCTTCAATGAAATTTAATTCATAGGATCGTATGTTTTGAACTAAAATTGACTTTAGAAGTAACCTAGTCCAGCTTTTGAAATAAAAATTACAGAGGAAGAAAATGAAGATGAGGATCTGCCAGTCAGTCAGCGGGCTTGTGAATGGAGTCTTGCAGAGTTTGGGCCCTATCCTCCTCTACCCAAGAGTGTTCTGCACCTACAGGTTCTGCAAGATTCCTTTAAGTACCCTGGCTATGTTTAAACTCATTCTGAGAAACACAAATGTATATTCTATTCTTTATGGACAACAGGTACAGATGACTGAGAATCTTCAAAATTCTTTCTAAGGATCCTCCAGACAAAACTTCAGATCCTACTGCCTACAACAGAAATAAACCATCTCTAAACAGAAGGAGAAAATAGAGACTTGGCATCATTAATGCACCTGCCATAGACCAATCAAAGCAAGGAGTGGCTTGGGTTCACCGATAGAGTACAAAACTTAAAACTCCAACAGTATTAAAAGCCCTCATTTACATAGCACCTCACACACAAAGCATTTTCCTCATTACAACACTAAGAAGCAGGAAGAACAAAGGATTTCCCATTTTACAGTTGGAGAAAGCAGGGATTGAAGAGATTGAGGAACTTGTCCACAGCCCCACTTGGAGCCAGAATCACAGGTTAAAAAATACTGAAGAGGGGCAGCTAGGTGGCGCAGTGCATAGACCACCAGTAGTGGAGTCAGGAGGATCTGACTGGTTCAAAACTGGTCTCAGACACTTAACACTAGCTGTGTGACCTTGGGCAATTCACTTATCCCCAAATGCCTTGCCTTCCCCCCTCAAAAAAAAAAAAAGACAAAAAATATTGAAAAACTATGTAAAGTTTTTGAGGGCCAAGACTAATGTTCCTGTAGTTTCTGCCTTGTATCCCCACTGTGCCTAGCACAGTGATTTCATTAGTGACTTGATGATTGGTTATTGAATAAGTGGGAGAATTTGGGATCCATTTCTGGTTTTTATTACCACACCTTTTATGACTTTGGACAAGTCATTAAACTTTCTAGTCTTCATTTGCTTCATCGATAATTTTTTTAAAAGCTGGACTAGGTTATTTCTAAAGTCTGTTTCAGTTCAAAATATATGACCCTATGAATTTAATTTCACTGAAGGCTGCCTACAAATAGAGTAACCCAGAAGCAGAAGATGGAAACTCAAGATTTGGTATTAGGAAATCTATAGCCATAGGAAACAGAAAGGACAACAGAACATTGGGCAAAACAGAGAAAAGTGGGACCCAAGAAATGGGACCAGAGAAGAATATAGAAATTTACATAAACCATACTCTAGTCCCTTTTGAATTGTATCCTTCATTTTGACTGAGATTGCACCGAGTAGTATTTTATGGAGCAACAGATACTACAATGATATAGATTATAATGATAATAATTCTTTGACCTACTAATTTAAATTTAATTCTCTTTAAAATAGAAAAGAATTTAATTCTTTGAATCACTAATATTTCGAATTGGTCAACAAATATTTATTTCAACAAATATTTATTGCACGTCTATCATATACAAAGCATGGCTTTAGCCTCTCTGGGAGGATTCAAAGATTATGCAATCCTAAACCTTGAGGTGAAGGAACCTCAAAGGATCTCACCTAATGCAACCACCTCATTTTATAGATGAGGAACTAAAGTTCAGAGAGGTTGAGTCACTTGCCAAATGTCACAGTGGTTTTAAGTGGCAAAACCAGAATGCCAGCCCAGGTCTTTTGACTCTAAATCCATCACTCTTTCCATCTGTCACACTTCCTATAATATTCTTTTACAAGTCATTTTCCAAAACAATATTAAGTTTAATTATCGGGGATCATTTTTTTTACTCAATCTATGATTTCATTGGTATGGGGAAACTGCCAATGGAGATCTGCACTTACTATAAACTTATGACCTTGAGAATTTCTGGTAAAGTGAAGTGACTTATCCAGGATCACACAGCCAGTATATGTCACAGCAGAGAAGCTAATGACTTCTTCTGTGCCTTATTAATAATTTTATTCTTCAAAATGTGGAAAAATGAAAAGGAAAATACTATTCTGCATTTGATTTTCACTAACAGAGAGAAACTGGTTTTTTCATATAAATGGTAACACCAGGTGCAAGTGACCACTCCCTCCTAGAGGTTGTAGTAGAAGAGGATATCCTACCATAAGGTGATACGTGCCCTAGGTTTGAGAGTATAGTAGATTTCTAAAGTTTCAGAGGAAAGATAAGAATAGATAGGTAGATTCATGTAGATTAATGGCTACAGGAGAATTTAACCCTGAAGGAATGGGAAATGCTCAAAAAGAGAATCCTAAATACACAAAGGGCAACAAATTAAATGAGGGAAAATGGAATTTGTTGGAAGAGACTAATGTGGATGCACAGGGAGCTCACCTACCAACTTAAGATGAAAGCAAGTCCACGCAAAGGAGGATAAATCTAAGAGCATGGTAAATTCTATAAAAATAGTGTCTGGAATGTCAATGCTTATAATGAACTGACACTAATAGAAGAAGGTAAGGGTGACAAAGTGGGATAAGGAATCATGATATTAAGCCACTATTAGGAGGGGAAAAGGGAGAATCAAAGAAAGGATAGAACTGCTTCTTATGGTGAATAGGACAATGAAAACTGACAACAGAGAGAATACAAAGCTGCTCAGAATGTTTGCTTCTGTTTTCTCTCCCAAGGGGAAATTACCTTTGCTCTGGAAAAGAAAATTAAAAATTAACAGAAAATTGATACCCAAGATAATTAAGGAGACAGGAAGAAGATAACTAGTTGCTCTTGATGTATTCAAGCCACTTAATCTGGAAGAACTAGTAGATATAAGTACTGAGCTACTTTCAATAATATTGGAAGGATAATTTAAAAGCAGAGAAACAAATGTCCCCATTTCAAAAAGGGAAGAGAACAGAGGCCTCAAACTATAGACCATGTAGTGTGATTTCAATTCCTGAGAAATATCTAAAAAGAGAAATAGTGATTATAAAGAGCCGTCATGGTTTCATAAAGAACAGAATCAAACTAGCTTAATTTCACTTTTTAATTCAATAACTAAACAAGCAGATGAGAGAGGAAAGCTATGGATATAGTTTAACTGGATTTTAGTAAAGCTTTTGATTAAGTATCCCATACTATTCTTGTGTTAGAAAATAGAGAAAAAAAAATTTAATTAAATGGCTAGAGATCTGGTAAGGTGGCCAGACTTAGATAGGAGTTGTTATTGGTTCAGTAGCTGTTAATGGACAAGAAGGGAAACAGCTCCATCTGTTTTACATTCTACTGTAAAGTTCATCCAAATCTTTAAAGCCAATCAGATCTGAATATATCTAATTTTATTATCAACCAGGTCACATCTCTTCTTCTTCTACACAAGAAGAGTATGAAATGAATTTTGCTTTGTGCTATTTAATATTTTTATTAATCACTTGATAAAAATATTTTTTGGTATGTAAATTACAATTCATTTCAAGAAACATTTATTAAGTGCCTACTATTCTCCAGGCACTATACTAAGTGCTAGAGATACAAATAAGAAAAAGAAAGTTCTTCTCTGCCCTTAAGGAGTTTACAATCTAAATGGGTGGGGCCATGACTGGGATACTTAGCTGGGCAGTGTAATGTTCCTAGGAGTCAAAACAAAATGAAGCAGAGCTTTTGATGGAAAATGGAGAATTCCTGGGAAGTTCTGAAGGTTTTGAATCTATATCTAGAAAGGCAGTGCCCTCCAGCTCTCCAGAGGGGAGGAGCAACTGGGGAAGCTAAGAAGGTGTTGAATATCAAAATTGAATCAATCCACAGGACAATGAGTTTTCAAGTGATCTGTTTATCCTAAGGAAGACAAGATGTTAGTATCAAAACTAAGCTGAATTGCTAATGGGGAACAGACATTTACTTGGGGAAAAAACTTTTTTTGTCCAATTCCTTCCCCTTTGAGATTATCTTCCTTCTATTCTGTACACATCTTGTACAGTTTTTTTTTCCCCATGTTGTCTCATTAGAATGTAAGCTTTTTGAAGGTAGGAGCTTTTTTCCCCCTTTCTTTATATCCATACTGCTTAACTGGACTACACAGCATAACGTGCCCTCATCGAAGGAGATGCTACATTCTATGAGCAAGGCAAAATTGGAGTAACCCAAAAGAAACCTGATATGCCCAAATTTAGAGAATCCCCCCTCCTCCCATGTTCACATGGAGTATTTGTACCAAACCTGTGGTAGAGTATTCAGAGCTCTTTTTGGTCTGATCAACCATAGTCTGCAACATTGTTACTTGACCCTAACATAGTGACATCATTTTGGTCTTCTTCAAGAATGAAGGATAGCCAACCAACCAGTGTTTATCATGTGGTACCTGACACATTTTAACCACTTCATCAAATGACTGACTGGATTAACTTTGCAGCAGCAATGGCCATACATATGTGCCTTTACTAACACTAGGCTGACTCACAATATCATACCTTAAAAAGATAAAAAAGGGCTTAAAGCTGGTTTCCCCACTTTTAGTTAATACTCTATTAAACACTGAATTTCCTATGAAAACACATTCCATTGCTTTCCTTTACAATGTATTTTTGGAAAACAGGTTTTACTTCAAGGAAAAGTGTAAATCTTATCACTGTGAAAGCATACCCTTCAATGACTTAAGAGATATTGCGATAACTGTTGGTAAAGCATTTCAAAGATCAATTCAAACTCACAGTGAAACAGGATCCATTTCACAGAAAGGCTAAGTTGAATGAAGAAGCAAAGGGAAAAAAAGTAAAACAACAACCAGAACTCGAAAACGGCATTATGAATCTTCAGAAAACAATCAGAGACCTTCAAAGGGACTTGGAAGCTAAAGGGGTTATAGGCTACTAAAAGGAGGAAGAACAGAGAGAAGACCAGTTTTTTTTAAAGGCACCTAACCTTTGCTACCCGTGTTTCCCCAATAATAAGACACTGTCTTATTTTTTTTTTTTTTGGGAAGAAAAACACCAGAGGGCTTATTTTCAGGGGAGGGCTTATGTTGTCCTGCCTCAGCTCTCCTCCGTGGCACTGCTCTCAATGACGCCAGCAAGCAAATCACTGGGGAAGAACAGGATGACGTGCTCACTG
>NW_027187336.1:15176135-15186556 GCF_028583685.1 Petaurus breviceps papuanus
TCTCAATAGGGCTTATTTTCAGGGGAGGGCTTATTTTAGAGGAATCTTACACAGTAAGGGGAGGGCTTATTTTCGGGATAGGTCTTATTATCAGGGAAACACGGTATTAATCAACTGAAAAATATGTAGTGTTTACTATGTACCAAGCACTATGCTAAGCACTGGGGAGACAACTAAAAATAGTAAGACAGTCCCTGCTCTCAAGGAGCTACTATTCTTATTGTGGGATTCTACACATAAAAAGAAGTTTGATAGAATGACAGAAAAGTTTAGATGTCCTATGGGTGTTGAGATGGGACAGATGGCAAGGTCTGGATATTCTTATGCTTTGTCCTTAGGTCAAGTGCAAGGATATGCTTATGCATAAAGTGCAAATATATGCAAGAACATGAAGATGTGTATCAGCAATGCCATATTCACAATGCCTATGGAAATTAGAGATATGCTGATATAATTATCCATCACAAAATACATCATGCTTGCATATGGGGGAATAAGCTAGAAAATTTATTAAGATACCAAAAGACTGAGTCCCAAAACCAGAAGGTGAAAGCCATCAGAGTAGTTATGAAATTGGCACAGGTAGATGAAGTAGAAAGCACCCACATTCTCAAGCCTTTAAAACAGAACAGGCTACCTCAGGTAAAGGTCCTCTTCTCCCCACTCACAGCAACCACCCAGCGTCCCGGAAGCGCGCTCCCAGCAGCTCCGGCCCCTGGCAGTCCTCAGCAGGAGTCCTTAGCAGAAATTCTGGCTGACTCAAAAAGGGCTTCATGCTGCCGCTGCCTCTGCTGCCACCGCTAGGCACCTCAGGAGCTCTAGCTTGGCTTCCGCTTCCTCTTGCTCCGCCCCTTCCTGCTACATCAGCAAGTCCAATGGGGCATGGAAGATCTTTAAATCCCACAACCCTTACAAGATGGTAAGGCTTAGCAGTTTCCATCTCACCAGAAGGAAGAGTGGATGACTCCTATCTCATCTAAGACATGTGAACAATCAAGCAGCCCAGGTGGCTTCTAGGACAGGAGAGGAGATGAAGAAGGCAGGTAACCAGGGAAAAGCATGCAATAAACAAGATAATATAAAACTTAGGGTAACAAGATTAGAAAAAGGAAAATTTTACTTATGAAACTCACTTTTTTCACTCAAGACAATACCAAGATTATTGTCAAAAGTGCATGTGAACCTGTAAGAATTGAGCATCTTTATCAAATTATAACATCCACCAAAAAAATTCTTTGGAGGATTTTTTTTCAAAGTAGACCTGGAAGTCTTATCCCCACTGAAAGCATGATGAATCTTGACAAATACATCTATGTACTGAGAAGCAAAGTTACTCCAGATTTATGGAAATTCCCAAATGAAAATGAAATACTGTAACAAGACCTTGCATCATGCTACACATTACAAAAGGTTAAAAAAGTTGTGGACTGGGAGCTTGCTTGATTTATAACACATTGAAAATGTTTGGGCTATAATCAAGGCTAGACTTAGAAAAATGAATTGTTCATCAAAGGTATACTTCACATTTAATGTGATAAAATTATATTTTTTATGAAGAATTAAAGAATATGTGGCAAAATGTTGTGAACTCATTATCAAGTATTAAAATAAAGGACTGCAGCAAAAGGACATATTGCATATTAAAATTTGTAAGGTTTACAAAAACTACATGTCAGTAAATTATTTTATTTCGTCCCATTCAATTTGAACACCACTATAGATGACTGGCTTGTCAAATTTGCAGATGACAAAAAGCCATCAAGGAATTGACACACTAAATAGCAGAGGTAGGCTCAGGGGTGTGTACAATCCAGTTCCTATAGACTCTATCTATAGATTGCCAATTGTTAATTTTTTCAGTGTGAGTATTTACACAACAGAAGTCAACAAATACTCCAAATCAGCTAATTATTTGTTTTGTTGATTTCCTAGACTTAATAAAATTATGAATAAAATAGCAATAATGCACATTAAACTTGAGTGTGCCATGTGTACTTTTTTTTTTCTTTAGAGAGAACCAGTTTTCAAAAAGGGAGCAATTAGGTGGTGCAACGAATAGAGCACTGGGCTTGGAGTCAGGAAGACCTAAGTTCAAATCTAACCTCAAACACTAGCTGTGAGACACAGGGTACTTCATTTAGCCTGTTTACCTCAGTTTCCTCACCTGTAAAATGAGCTGGAGAAGGAAATGGCAGACCACTCTAATATCTTTGCCAAGAAAAACCCAAATGGAGTCAAGAAGAGGCAGAAATAACTGAAAACAAATGAACAACAAGAAAAATTGTCAGATAATCACCAACATATGCCTGGTATGGTCCAAAAAGGTCTTAAGAGACTAGAGCATGAGCTGAATCAAATAAGATGAAATTCAGTAGGTATAAATATTAAGTCTTATACTTGAGAACAAAAAAATTAACTTCCCAAATATAAGATATAGTAGTTATCGTGAGATAGCAGTTATGAAAAAATAAATCTGGAGGTCTTAATGCACTGAAACCTCAGTATGAGTCAGCAGTGTGAAACAGCCAGCCAAAGAGCTAATGCTATCTTAGGCTTCATAGGAAAAGGTGCATCTTTCAGAAATAATGACGTGATACTTAATCTACTTTACCCTGGTCAGACTCATTTGGAGAATTTCTTTCTGTTTTTCACACCACATCTTCAAAAGAATTCTGACAAACTGAAGAATACACAGAAGAGAACTAGCAAGATAGTATAATGCCTTGAGTTCTTTCCAGACAAGGATTGGTTGAAACTATTTCTGGGAGATCTTTAGCCTAAAACACAAAATACTGGGTGGGAGGAGAGGGACATGAGGGGTGTCTTCAAGCATTCGAAGGGCAATATTTAGAGCAGGGATTGGATTTAGTTTGTCTGGGTGCAGAGGGCAGAACCATGTGCAAGAATGGAAGTTGAAAAGTAAAACATTTAGGACTGAAGTCAGGAAAAATTTGTTAATGACTAGAGTTATTCAAATGTAGATCAGACTTCATTGAGGTGGTGAGTTTTCTCTCTATAGAGGATTTCAGGCAAATGGTAGAGGGATATTTGTTGAACACAAAATAGTCATGATTTCATTCATGTATAGATCCCATCCACCTATCAAGTTCTATAATCCCATAATATCTAAATGCACAAATTAAATATCCAGCAATTAGGAACAAGCAAAACAAAATGTAGTACATGAATATTAATGTAATATTACTGTTCTGGAAGATACTCTGAATAGGACAAATTCAGAGAAATATGGAAAGACTTGTATTAACTAATGCAGAGTAAAGTAAGCAAAGCTATGAAACAATATATCCAATGACTACAGCAATTTAAAAGGAAAGAACAATACCACAAAAAATTTCAAAGTAAATGTTTCAAAATTACAAAGAACAAGTCTGTCCCTAAAGAAGATAGCCTCCCTCCCTCAACTTATTTATAGAAATGGTCAGTCAATGGATATGGAACACTGGATATATTTTATAGCTTTTTCATGTATGAATTGTCTTTGTTGATTTTTTCTTCTTCTATTAAAAAAAAATCTTTGTTATATAAAATGGTCCTCTGGATTGGGGAGAGGGGAAGAGAGTAAGCATTTAGATAATGCCTACTACATACCAGGAACTCTGCTAAGTGTTTTATGAATATCATCTTATTAGATCCTCACAACAACCCTTGGGAGATAGGTACAATTATTTTACAGCTGAGGAAACTGAGGTTAAGTGATATGCCTAGGGTCACATAATAAGTATCTGAGGCCAGATTTTAACTCAGGTATAATGATAATGTAATTTTGAATTTGAAGATCCCTTTGTGTTGGCAAAAGTAGCAGGTACTTGGCACTTAGTAACTGATCAAGCCTCTGTTGGGGAAACAGAAGGTATGAACTCCTGTCCCCTGTTACTGATTTAACAGGAAAGGGTTGGCTGAAACAGGAAGTTAATGCTGTGTGTATATAAGAAAAACCCCAGAGAGGCACAGTCAGAATTTTCTTGAGACCAGGATTTGGTGGAAAAACAGCTACAGAAGAGAGGACGGAGAACTGAGCCAGAATTTCCTGAGAACTTGTGGTGGTGGAGCTTCTTCTGAACAGGATCCCAGAGCCCAGGAGCCAGAAGCCCAGGTGACTGAGGAAGCATGACTGGGATGCTGAGACTTTGTTTATTGCTTGTTTGAGCCTTGAATTCCCTGGAGCAGAAATGGTGAGGGATCTGAAATGGACCAGACCCTGTGAACTTCAGTGTGGAGCAGGACCTACCCAGAGAGCTGGACAAGCAACTGGGAGTTGTCTGCCATTGAACCCAGGTGACAGTTTGGTGAATCCAGGTAAAATCTGGGACCATGGAAGGGGATCCAGGGAATCCGAATACTGGCCCCAAGTCAAGATGAAAAGACCTCTCTGTGGGTTCTGAGTAATGATGAAATTGTAGTTTACTAGTGACCTAAGGGGTGGAGGGTTTTGTGTGTAATACTTCATAATTGATTGCTGAATAAGTGACTGATTGAGTTAATCAAGATTTTGCCCCAAGAGTGCAAGACTTTGACTATTGTACTTTGAGATATTGTTACTGATAAGTGACAAATTTAGTTAACTTAGTTGCCCCATGAGTGGAAGACTTTGACTATTGTACTTTGAGACTATGTTGTGAATATTATATTGTGATTTTCTGTGATAAGTTGTAATATTGTGAATGCTGTACCTTGATTTTCTGTGAAAGTTTTGCTTTGATTTGTTATGGGATAAATAGAGTGATCACTATACTGTGTAATCAGAAACTTAAAAGCTGTTCACAGTAGCATTCTTCTGGAAAGCTGCTTGTGCATGGCATTACATCAGGTCTTCCTGATTCTAGGCCCATCAATCTACTGCTACATCTAGCTACCTCAGGAAACAGTATTAGAAAAATTTCAGTGATATAAAAAATCAAAAGTTATCAACAAAATTTATTTTAAAAAAATACCTAAGGCAACTCAAGTTACCAAAAAAAAAAAAGACATAGATATTCTAGGTATTTAAATTTTGCTAGTGCCACATGCTCTTGTCTTAACCCTATCTCTCTTGCCACAAAATAAAAGAATATGTCCCAAATACTCTTTCCTCCTTTTCATTTAATGAATCCCTACCTATTTTTTAAACACTAACTCAAATGCTGCTTCTTCCATGAAGCTTTCCTTGATCACCTAATTGGTTCTGACCTTATCTCTGTAACAAGGCACATTTTGTAACTCTAATGCATTCGTGTAATATTATATATTGTGTACATTAGTATCTTATCTCTTTTACAGACTATAAGCTTCTTTTTTATTTTGGGGGAGGTTTTGGGGGGAAGGCAGGGCAGTTCGGGTTAAGTGACTTGGCCAAGTGGGGTTAAGTGACTAGCCACACAGCTAGTAATTGTTAAGTGTCTGAGGTCAGATTTGAACTCAGGTCCTCCTGACTCTAGGGTTGGTGCTCTATTCACTGCGCCACCTAGCTGACCCCAGGCTAAAAGCTTCTTCAAGTAAAAAACTATCTAATCTAAACTTAATGTCAATCTCAGATATTGCCATAATGTCCTGCCCAAAGTTGTTGCTGTGCAGTTATCTCAGTTGTGTCTGACTCTTCATGACCCATTTGACACTTGCTAGTTAGGTAATCATGGAGGGGAGTGGAACTATTTGACCTTGCTAAATCTGTTTTCTCATTTGTAAAATGAGGAAATTTTCTTTTCTGGATTGTTAAGAGGATCAAATGAGATAATGTATGAAAGCTGTCCTCTACCCCTCTTAATTCTAATGTCTTCCTTCTGATATCTTAATTTTTTTAAATTTATCCTATATATAGCTTTCTTTAAATATATTTGTTTGCATGCTGTCTCCCTAATTAGAATGTAAGCTTCTTGAGGGTAAGGACTGTGTTTTGCCCCTTTTTGAATCACTAGCACCTAGCTCAGTGCCCAACTCCTAGTAAGCACTTAGTAAATGTTGATTTATTGATGAGAAATGTTTCATAAAACAGAAAGTACTCTTGTAAACATTAGCTATATGGAAATGAACATGAGGAAAAATAAAGTTTTGATATTTTTATTGGCCTAGGTTGAAATGGTGTTTTAATAGCCCTTTATTTACATGTTCTTTAACTGGGGGCACTTGTTATATCGGGTTAAATAGACTTCAAAGAGAAAAGAAATGGGAAAAAACACAAGGCTAAGAATCAAGAAATCTAGGTTCTAGCTCTACTTCTTCCACTAGCTTCACAAATGAATAATTCTGAATAATTCATACAATTTTTTCTGAACCTTAATTTTCCTCTTTTGGAAAATGGGAATCTTACCCCTCATCATCATCTCTACTTTTATTCTTTATGCCCAAATTGTATTTCACACCCCCTCACTTGGATGGAAGTATAGGAATGCTTATGAAAACATATTCTCTATCTTTCCCATGTTTTTCAGAACAGATGGTTTAGAAAAGAGGTTCCCGAACTTATCTGACCTATCACCCCCTTTTTAGAAAGAAAATTACTCAGTGGCCCCCTGGAAATCTACTTTTTTAAAACATTTGCATAATTTCAAAAATATATATATTTTCTTTTTAAAATGATACATCTTAAATTTAATAATTTCTTATAAATTTGTGGGGTTTTTCCTGCATTGGATTTTTGATGACATGATATTGTATCATGTATTCACATAGTATTGTATTGTAAACAAGTCATTATATACACATATTCCTGCAGATGAATCCCAACAATGCTTGCTTCACTCACCTGCCATCACTTGCTGGTTAAGACCTGTTGGTGGACTTGACCACTGATGGGTTATAACTTTCATTTTATATGTTTATTTGGAAAATAATGCAGTCACTATGACTTTAACTTTGTTACACAACTGATGAAATGTGTATGAACGGTTTTTCAAAATTTTCTTCTTTCCTTATGCTTCCACCACCCCCTTATTTTTATTCAATGCCCCGCATTTCATCTGAGACTACTACTGCCCCCCTGGATGTTCCAGCCACCCTTCTAGGGGGTGGGATCACCCACTTTGGGAACCTATGATTTTGAACTACTCTCCAGTTCATCCAAGTCTGAGTACTTATCTGTCACCTGAGGAGCCCATGCATGTCTGAATTACATCAACCTTAGTTTCCTCCTGACCCCATTCTTCACAAAATGTGACTCTCCTTCAAGGAATCAGTGTTACTTGCCAAATAGCCACAGCCATTAAAAATTCCATTCATGTTTTTCAGAGGCTCCTATTAGCAAGCTGCCATGTCTTAATTAGAGTTTGGTGCCATTCTAGCTAGACTGGTTCCTTCCACATTTACTTAGGAAATGCTGCCAAAGGATACCAACTCAAAGACTAAGTTCATAACTGTCAGCTAATTGACACTGAATAGGCCCTGCTACTTTCTTCTTGGGAAGAAATGATTAGTTAGGTAGAGGATAAAGGCATATTTTCTCTTAAAGTGATGCTGACATGTATTTAAAAAAAATTTTTTAAATAGTAGTTCACTCTATAATAGCAATGGCTCCATAAAACAGAAAAGATTCAGTAATACTGAGCAACAATCCATGAGAAATTGGTTATTATCAACAGTTAGTGCCTAGTTTGTTGGTTAATGATCTGAGAAGAAACCAAGGGTGGTTAATAATCCCACAAACTGATCATAATCAAATCATTACCATGTTAATTATGGAATTAGGGAGATTGTAACCATGAAAATAAGACTAAATATAAAATCACTGCTAGTCATTCACCATTTTTATTGCAAAGTGTGTCTTTACAAAGCTAGTTTGGCTCAGAAAAGATGATGGGTTCTTCCACTGGAATAATACTTTTTCCCAATATGATAAAAGCAAGTATGATATTAAAATAGTGGGTAAAGTACAAAGGATTCTAGATTTAGAATTGGAAGGGCATTTAGAAGACTCCAGGCCAACTCCTCATTTAATAAACTTGGTAAATGAGACCCACCCAAAGAAGATTTATGGCTTTCCCAAGGTTACACAGGGGATAAGCAGAATTAGAACCCATGAGCTCTAGTTCAGAATCCCCACTCCTCCTGCTAAGAACAAGGAAAACTCTGTCTTATCTCAAGTCAATTTAGATGGAACTTTGCCGCAACCAAAATTCTTGCCAGCTTCAGGCATACTATATTCTGCTAAGACTTGGCTATATATAATTTCATTATGTTTTCTCTCATTAACAGTATAGAGAAAAGTATGCTGAATTTGGAGTCACAGGTCCTAGGTTTGATTCCTACTCTTCTAATGTACTACCTGTAACTTGGGCAAGTCACCTAATCCCTCTCAGCCTCAGTTTCCTCACCTGTAAAATGAGGGAATTGAACTAGATCATTTCTAAAATGCCTTTCAGTTCAAAATCTACAATTTTGTTGTTCAAAAAAAATTTTGAATGGCCTATATTGTGGTAGGTACTGGCAAAAGACAAGAAGAGAATCATAGAATTTAGAACAGCTGACATTTATAGTGTTGTAAGGTTTGCAAAGCAATGTATATACATGAGGTCATCTGATTCTTACAACAATGCTGTGAGGCAGGTGCAATTATTATCCCAATTTTTTCCCCAGACCTATGATTGCATCACTCTAGGTAGCATCTATAATATAGTCTTAGAGAATTGCCTGAGGCACTAAAACATTAAATACCTTACCCATAATAACAATACCAAGTGTCTAAGGTGGATCCTGAACCTGGGTCTCCCTGACTCCAAGCCCAGACCTCTCTATTCACTATACCACAATAACTAGAAAAACTGGAAAAGATACCTCAGAGTTCATGAAGTTCAGAATCCCTGCCATCAAGGAGCACCAGCACAGTGCTTGGCACACAGTAAGCATTTGATAAAAGTGTTTTGCTCCTGCTAGTTTTGTGGGGAAATACTAGATTTCCACCTTAGCTCCTGCCACCTTGGAAATGTCAGACAGGGCTGATTACGCTGTAGCACACTTTCCACTCGGCAGTATTTATGTAAACAACCTCCTGTTTGCTAACAAGGCACTGGCATTATCTGTTGCCATAATAACTCTGCCCCTGAAACACTGTCTCATCAGATTTCTTTAGATTTGCAAACCTTTCCAGTTACTTCTCCATGTTTTTTTCTTTTTAGCACAAAGCATGTTCATAGAGGAAAGACCCAAACTGAAAATGGGCTTTTCCCACTGCAGCTGGTAGAGGTGAAGGCCCTAATTAAACAAAGATAATACCCATTACCTGACCTGGCATCATGAGAGAGAGACACAGAGAGAGACAGACAGAGAGAGAGAGAGAGAGAGTGTTTAGGTGGAACTGGCAACCAAGTTTGTTCTCTAATCTCAAAGGTGCTAAGAGGACCTCCTTATTCCACTTATTTTCTCCACTGATACTACATGTTTAGCAGAGCTGAGGCTGACATTAGACAAGGAAAACTGATACTTGTTCTCTTCAGGTCCTTTGGGTGCTATGTTCAGGAAAATCAAGAAGGAATACTTTTATTCTTTTTTCTTTAAAGCTAGGAAATTCAGACCTCTGTTCTGTTTATCAGGAGGCATGCTGTAATGCAGTGAGGCCATTTGTTGCCAGCAATTCAATTCATCAAATGTGTGTCAAGTGCCTACTATATGCAGAACACTGTGAGCAGGAACAAGGGTGAAGGATTTTCAAAAACTAAGGGGTGAAATCTTCAAATCGTGCCTAAGGCAGAAGATGCCAGTTAGAGTAAGGCTGATTAGATTATTGGATCTAATAGTAGCTTGAAAGAGATCCTACAGGTCATCTAGTCCAATCCCCTCCTTTTACAGGTAGAAAAACTGAGGCTCAGGAAAGTGAAGTGAGTTGTTATTTCTCTATCCACCAAAGTTCTTACATACAGCCCCAACTCTCAATTTCCAAAGCCACCACCCTAGTTCAGGCCCTCTCTACCTCCCACCTGTAGAGTGATTGGTTCTCAAGGTCACACAACTCAAACAATAGAGCTAGGTTTTGAACCCCAGTCCTCTGACTCCAAATTGAGGATCCTCTCTACTGAAGAACACTGCTGCTAGAAGATTTCTATGTTCCCCTGCCCCCACATAGAAAAAGAGAAGAATGAAGAAAAGAGAAGGGAGAAAGGATGGTTGAAGACAAACAGCTTCTGACTGCACAGTTTTACAGAGAGGGATTCCCTGTCCTCTTAATTTTGGGATGACTAAAATGGAATCAAATAAACTCAAGCCATGATGGGTAGAAAGAAAGAAAGGGAAAGCAGAATTCACTTGAACAGACATTTATTAAGCACCTATTGGTGCAACTTGGACTGACCTGCTCACTCCACCACAGGGTAAAGGGGATAGATAGAAAAGGCTGTATCACTAATAGAACAATTAACTTGCCCTTCCTTCCCCCCCACCACACACACACACACACACACACACACACACACACACACACACACACACACACACACACA
>NW_027187336.1:15186566-15192986 GCF_028583685.1 Petaurus breviceps papuanus
ACACACACACACACACACACACACACACACACACACACACACACACATTTTTCATGCAGTCGAACAAACCTTGTGCCTATCCTTGTTTCCTTGTGAATGTTGTAGTCAAAATATGCTTGGGGTCTATTGACTCATTTGAAGAAAATAAGCTCATTTAACCTCATTAGTACACAACAGTTCTGGCTTTTAATTATCCATGCTGTTGCTGCTATTGCCACCACCACCTCCACTGAGACATAGAATGGAATTCTGGACTGGGCTCAGATTGCCTGGAAATACCCTGTGTGAGACTGCTTTGCCTTTCAGGAGGAAGAATGGACATCGAGAAATAAGGTAGTTGGCAAAGTTTCCTGGCCAGGCATATGTATCCAAGCTTCCTCTTTGTATGTATTCTCAGAGATTCATATATTATGAAAGAAAAAAAAACTAGTCAGATTTAATTAGTATGTGGCAGTATTTCTATTCATTGAGATCTGGCACTGGAATATTTTAGCTACTTTGTGCTAGGTGCTGGGGAAATATATGCAGCATGGACCCAGCTCTTAAAGTCTAAAGGGGAAAGGCATGTAGTGAAATAAGAATGATACAAGGGAAAATGAGATAAGTCCAAAAAAGAGGTCCAAGAAAAGTGCTTGGAGACATTTGAACAAGGAAAGATTACTTTCACCTGAGGGAGGTGAAAGGCTGGTGAGAAAAGATTTCACATAAGTAGCAACAACTGAATTGGGCCTAGAGAAAGGGAGGCTTTCAGGACATAAGAGGAGGCAAGGAAGTCCTTTCCAGGAATGGGGCAGAGTGAGAGCAATGTCACAGAAAGAGGTTGGCTATGACACAGTACACAAAGGGAGGTAAGTAGGCGATCAGGCAACTGGATCAAAATGATGGAACAAATTAGATGTTAACTAATAGAAGACTTTATTGAGGAATTCATACTTTATTCAGGAGGTAATGGCGAGCCACTTAAGATTTTTTAATGAAACCATGACATGATCTTACTGAGGTAGTAAGGAGCATCTGCTAGAAGAATGCTTTGAGTAAGCTGGTTGCCTGAAGGTGAAAAATAGACTATTACTATATTTTAAAGAAGAAGAGATAAGGGCTTGAATCAGGGTGGTTTCTACAAAGTTAAGGGAGGAGAGAAATTGCCATTGAAGTAAATCTTTGAGGAGATAGAAAGGACACTACTTGGCATATAATTAGATTTGTAGGGGAGATTGGAGCCTGAATGGCTAGCAAGATGATGGAACTGCCAACCAATAAGCCTATATTAATTATTTACTATGTGCCTAGCATTGTGTTAAGGGCTTGAATTACAAAGGCAAATGTGAAAGTCTCTTACCTCTCAAGGAGTTTACATTTGAATGGGAGAGAAAACAGATAAATATGTAAGCATGTACAAGAAACATATTGTACTAAACAGACATGGTAACCTTGGATGAGAAAGTACTAGTGAAATGGGGGCCATCTCCAGTCATCCTGATCTATATCTGGCTACTGGACCAAGATGGCTGCAGAGGAGAAAATGAGGCTGGTGACTTTGTACAGCCCTGCCCCCCCTAATTCCAATTCAGTTGCAAGTCATGGCATCACCTTCCTGATGCCATGGTCCACTTCAAGAACAAAGAACAAGCAACTAGTAAAATACCTACATGAAGGATGGGGCAGAGTTGGCAAGGGAAGGGATAAAAAACATCTGGTCTCTTCATTTTCTTTGGTCTCTTTAGATACTTCTGCCTTCAAGATTCTAGAGAATATGGACAATGCCAATCCCACTTTAGGTTGCTGAAAGGAAGAAAAGACTCTGAGTAGAAACTAACATGAGAGGAGCTGTCATGTTATTTATCCATCAAGTTATTGCTGCACTAAAGACTTTGGGGAATTCTTCCCTTTGGGTGAAATTTAGAACTCTCTTGGTTGAGTTACTTCCTTCCCAATGGCAGAGCTCCTTCACTTTGTATTTTTTAGTATGTATTCTCCTATGTAAATTTCCTTTGAGTTCTCTTTTGTTATAAATTTGGATAAATGTATTACTTTGCTATTCGACATGTATGTTCATTGTGGAACTAGCATCTAGGGGAAAATGGGGTCAAGCTTTGGATATAAAACTTGGGACCCTCCTTTCCCCATTAAGAAAAAGTAAGTGAAGCTGTATCTCACATGGAGTAAAAGCTGTTTCACTCTGTGGTTTGAAGGAAAGAAGAATATATCTCTAAAGTCTCCTTCCCCCATCCCCCTTCTCCAAGTGTTCCAACCCATTCTAAGCACAGATAGCCATTCTACTTTCCTCAGAAAGGAATACCAGACTAGAATTACATCTATCTGCTCACTTAAATGTTATTAGTCCAGGCGATTTCATTTTCAGGTACATGCTAAATTCCTGATTGCTATTTCTTAATTGAAAAAGGAGGTTCCCAAATTTTATATCCAAGGCTTGACCCACCAAATGACTATTCCACAATGAACACACTTGACAATTAACAGAGCATAGTTGAGGTACTACCTCTTTCATGAAATATTCCCATGTAAAAGTGATCTAGACCTCATCAAAATTTTGTTGTACTTTGTCTGGACTTCTCCTTTACCCTCTTCACATTCTATTATGATTTTTTATTTGTATATAATCAGACCTTCACATTCCATACCCATTAGATCATAAGTACCTTAAGAGAAAAAACAATCATTTTCATTTTTTTATTAACAAAAATCTATTTTCCCATGTACTCCATTCAAGAACAAAAACAAAATCCTTGTAGTAAATATGCTTAGTCAAACAAAATAAATTCATATAATGGCCACATTCAAGAAATATGTTTCATTCTATACTCTGAGATAGTAGCCTTCATCATCAGTCCCCTGGAATCATGGTCAGTCATTGTTTTGGTTAGAGTCTAAGTCTTTCAAAGTTGTCTAGCTTTATTATGTTATTGTTACCATATACATTGTTCTTCTGATTCTGCTCATATCCCTCTGTGCTAGTGTATTTAAATCTTCCCAGGTTTCTCTGAAACCTTCATCATTGCTTACAATACAATACAATAGTATTTCATTAGATTTTCATTCATCAATATTCAGCTGTACCCTAACTGATGTTTTGAAATTCTTTACCTCTGCAAAAGGAGGTGTTATAAATATTTTTGTATATGAGCCCTTTTCCTCATTCTTTAGTCCTAGGAGAAGTATCATTGAGTCAAAGACTATGAAATATTTAGTGACTTTATTGACATAGTTCCAAACTGCTTTTCAGAATGTCTGTACCAACAGATAATTCCACCAACAATGTATTAATGCATCTGTTTTCCTGTAGCTACAACACTTTCCATTTGCCATTTTTGTCAACTTTGCCAATTTGATGGATATGAGGTTTCCACACCATTATAGATTACATCTCAGGATTGCATTAATTTGCATTTCACTAATTATTAATGATTTGGAGCATTTTTTCATATGGTTACTTTAATTTCTTTAATTTCTCCCTTAGAAAACCATCTGTTCATATCCTTTGACCATTTATCAAATGGAAAATGACTCTTGTTCTTATAAATTTGAATTAGTTACTTATCGGTCTTAGATTTTAGAAATGTAACAAAATTAATTTTTGATATATTTTGTTTTTATACTACCTACATTTCCAAATATATGTCTTCCCTCTCCCCTATTAGAGTTGCTTTTATAACAGATTTTTTTTAAACAATAAAAACTCCTATTTATATAACACTTACTATGTGCCAGGAACTGAGCTAAGCTCCTTACAATTATTATGTTATTTACACACAGCTCGGGAAAGTAAGTGATATTATTACCCTCATTTTATAGATGGGACAACTGAGACAATCAAAGGCTAAATGACTTGTCCAGGGCCATAGAGCTAGTAAATGTCTAAGGCCAAATTTAAACTCAGGTCTTTCTGACTCCAGATCCAAGTCCTGACACTGTGCCACTTAGCTGCCCCAGGGGAAAAAAAGAAAATGGTTCCAAAAAAAGTGAATGGAATACCAACGTGCTGTTGTTGTTGTGTAGTTGTTTTAGTCATGTCTGACTTTGTGATCCCATGTGGGGTTTCCTTGGTAAACATACTGGAATAGTTTGCCATTTCCTCCTCCAGCTCATTTTATAGAAGAGGAAAGTGAGACAAACAGGGTTAAGTGACTTGCCCAGAGTCATACAATTAGTAAGTATATGAGGTTATATTTGAACTCTGATCTTCCTGACTCCAGACCTGGTGTTCCATGTACTGTGCCACAGTATGGAAAGCATTATTTTGATTTTTTAACTTTGTTCAAATTTTTGCTCTAATCCTCCACTGCAACTATTGATCTTCCTGGCTTCCTTTACTTCCCAGTTAAAATCCAGCTTTCTATGGTAAGCTTTCCCTAACCCCTCTTAATTCAAATGCCTTCCCTCTATTAATTATTTCCTATTTATCATATATATGCATATATATAGTTGTTTCTCTTCTATTAGATTGTAAGTTCCTTGAGGACAGAGATGGTCTTTTATCTCATTTTGTGTCCCCAGAATTTAGTACAGTGCCTGGCCTGTAGTAGATGCCTAATAAATATTTATTGATTGTTTGATTTGATAGATTTAGAAAATATATAGATTCACTTTTTGCCTCAAATAGATTCTCTAGGTATTTTTGTTGGTGGGGAAAAATGACCTTTGGTTTGTTTAGTGTTTCATGAAATCCTGATACTTAGACATGGTTCTATTATTCTGTTCATGGCATGCCAAATTAGTGCAATGTGTTCCCATTTTGAGCTCATTGGTTTGTTTCAGTTCAAGCATAAAACAGCCCTCATTCAAACCCTCTTCAAAGGAAGGCATTGCATCAGGCTACTAGTACCACCAGGTTGAGCTGCCTCCGGCCCATGCCCAGCTTCCCTGTTACGCTCTTCCCTCCCCAGTCCATCTGCTGCCTTTCCTCCCCTTAAGGGCTCCCTGTCAGCTTCCTGAATTAAAGATCACATTCAGAAGATCACTCAAAGAGGGAAAGAAGCAAAGAAGGTTGCCCAGAACAGTGAGCTAGAAGAGGTTTCAGCACAAATGCTCAAAAGCAACTGAGAGAAACAGAAGTGAGAGGAGACTACAGACAGCTTTGAATTTGCCCGTGTGCACCAAGGGAACAAAGAAAAAGGGAAGAGCAGCAGCAGCAGGATCTCTGCAATACCTCCAAGTCCCAGAAAACCAACAATCATAGCCTTATAAGATGTTTTAAATAATAACCCAAAATTTAAAAATATCAAAAGCAAAGCACATATCACACAAACCATCATAACTCTAAGCAAAAATTGATGATTCTAGAATTTTTTTTTAAATAAAGATTTTTATATTCATACCAGAAGTAGAAATCTGGATTCATCCTCAACCCTTATTTCAGTCAATTAGGGACTATCATTCTTATGTGCAGTATAAACTGTGTCTTATATACAACCAAATTTTCATTTTGATTTTTTTTAAATAAAATCACAGCCTATGGTATCATAATCCACCTAAGCCATAAAAATTGTTATTTACCTAGATTACCAAATTATAGGAACCCTGCAGCAGTATCATTGATTTTGTGGTGATCCACCTTAGTGAACACAGAAAATGCCTTTTTTTTTTTAGAACTATGAAGGTCCCCTACAGAATTTATGCTTCAACTATAATCACCCAGGATGGCAAAACTCTACAATGATCTAGAGAGTAACTACTGCCACATAAAATCAGGAAGCATTGTAGTAAGAGTACTGAACTAGGAATAAGGAAGACCTCAAACCCTACCTTTAATGCTAGCTATGTGGCCATGGGCATGCTATTTACCCTCTCTGAGCCCCAGCTTCTTCATCTGTAAAACAGAACAATACCTGTTACGAGGTTCAAAAGAGATAGTATACCTAAAGCATTTTGTAGAATGCAAAGCACTATTTAAATATCGTTGTTGTTACTATTACTGTTGTTATTATTATCCCAGTTTAATCCCTTAGAAAATCAGTTTTAGAGTTGAAAAGAACATTAGGGGCCATTAGATCCAAGTCACTTATTTTCTACAGTTTTTTGGTTTCTTTGTTTTTTTTAACTGGGAAACTTTGGCCCAGAGAGGTTAAATAAATTGCTTAGGATCACATTGGCATTTAGTTGAAGAAGTAAAACAGCAAGCAAATTCTCTTAATTTCATTTTCAGTGGCCTTTAAATCATACCAATGTCTCTTAATTTCAAGGCCCAAAGAGATTAAAAAATTTATCCAAGGTCATGTAATGAATTAGTGGCAGAGGGGAGAAAAAAAGGAAGAAAGGAAGAAAAGAAGAATGAAAGGAAGGAAGAAAAGAAGAATAAAAGGAAGGAAAGAAGGGAGAGAGAAAGGATGGAAGGAAGGAAAGAAGGAAGGAAGGGAGGAAGGAAGGAAGGAAGGAAGGAAGGAAGGAAGGAAGGAAGGAAGG
>NW_027187336.1:15192996-15220378 GCF_028583685.1 Petaurus breviceps papuanus
AGGAAGGAAGGAAGGAAGGAAGGAAGGAAGGAAGGAAGGAAGGAAGGAAGGAAGGAAGGAAGGAAGGCAAGAACTCTATTCCCCTCTATTATCTTCTTTGACTTGGCTCTTTGAACCTAGTCTGTTAAACCCATTCCTGTCCAGCTTGAAGTTTTGAAGACAAATCCTTTAACCTCCATTTTGGCCTGGCATCCCAGACTCTGTCCACTGCTTTGCCTTTAGGAATTGGATTTACTGTACATCTCAGAGGACCTGGATTTAATTCCCTATTCTGCCACATGCATCTGTATGACCTTGGACAAATAAATTGACTCACTGTTTGGTTTCCTCATTTGGAAAAAGAAATGTAGATTCAATGGAGATGGGGATGGAACAAGCATTTATTAAGCACTTACTGTGTGCCAGGTACTGTGCTAAGGTTTTACCAATATTATCTCATTTAATGAGCTAATAAGGATATGACTTCTAAAGTCCCTTCTAATTCTAATCTGTGACTATCAACCACAGGATTTATGACCCTATAAGGTCCTAACTAAAAGAATTGTCCTGCTTTCCCATTCCCTGAGCTGCGACCATGCTGTAGTTATTCTATTCAATGCCGTGGCTCTACGTCTCATTCCCTCCTGTCCTATAGCTATCCACAATGACGTGTTGATTAAGTTATTAGCACTAAATATATTGTTCAGTCTGCCTATGGAAAGAAAACAGCAGCATAAGAGTATCAGCATATGAAAAATGTACAAAAATTAGGAAGCAATCAGTCAACAGTTAGGTACCTACTATGTCCCAGGTACTATGGTCAAAAGAGTTTCTGATCTCTAAAAGTTCACAGTCTAATTTGAAAGATAGCATGGAGACAGCTATGTGTAAACAAGAAGTAAACAGAAAAAAAAATTGGAGATAATCTCCAGGAGAAAGCATTAACAGTAAGGAGGATTAAGAAAAACTTTTTTTTGCAGAAGGTAGACTTTTAGCTGAGACTGAAAGAAAGCCAAGACATTGAGAGGAAGAGAGACAGTCCTGGAGGACTTCAGGCCTGGGGAAAGGTCAACAAAAATGCTGAGTAAGGAAATGGGGTGTTTTGTTCTAGGAACAACAAAGTATCATTGAATTGCAGAGTACTTGGAGGGCAGTAAAGTGTAAAACACTGAAAAGATAGGAGGGAGCCAGGTTATTACAGGCTTTAAAAGCCTAACAGAAGGTTATAAATTTGATACTGGAGGTAATAGGAAACTACCAGAGTTTATTGAATAGGGAGGTGGTCAGACCTGTGCTTTTGGAATATCAATTTGATAGCTGAGTAAAGGATGGATCGGAAGATTTGAGGTAGTGAGAACAACCAGCAGGCTATTGAAATAGTCTAGGTGTGAGATGAAGAAGGCCTGTACTAGGGTGATGCAGCATCAGAGGGGAGCAGGGGGCATATGGTAAAGAAATTGCTTAAGTAGAATTGACATGATTTGGCAACTCTTTATATATGCGAAAGAGAATGAAGAGTAGAGGATGGCCTCTAAATTTGGCATGTGACCTATAGCATAGTTTGCATAGCTATTTCCCAAATATTGGTTATCTTTGTTGTTGTTGTTGTTGTTGAATGTGATGCTCTCTGGGGTATTTTTGAGAGTATGGGTATTCTTATTTTCTTTAACCTATTGCCCTTCTGTTTCTAACCTTGATTCTTTAGAATCAATTCGTGGTAAAGGAAGTGAGGCATCAGTTTCCACTTGACTTATTTGTCGGAAGCCTTTGGAATGAAAATTTCCCTATTCCCACTAGCCATGGGTGTCCTCCATGGCTCTGTCCTGGCCTCTCTTTTCTCCCTTGCTGCTGGTTCACTTGGTCATCTCACCAGCTCACATGGATTTAATTATTTTTTCTATGGAAGTGATTCTTAGATCTATTTGTCCAAACTTACCCTCTTTGTTGACCTCTGGTCTCACATCTGCACTGCCTATTGGGCATCTCAAACTGCATTTCCTGTTGTCTCTTCAAGCTCAAAATGTCTGAAACAGAACTCATTATATTTCTCTCAAATCCTCCCCTTTTGTTCCTATTCCTGTTGCTGTCTAAAGCACTGTCATCTTCCTGGTAATCCAGTAATAGGGATAGGAATATAAAGGAAGGTTAATAAGCTATAAGAAATGACAAATATGGGAAATTCAGAGAAAACTAGGAGGAATTATGTAAAGTGATGCATGTGAACAAAACAGTCAAGAGAACTACAGACACAATGAACACAGCAATGTCAATAATATCAACACTAAAAGGCAACAAATTCAAATCACATACAAGGACAAAGCATGCATCCTTCCTATCTATTAACAAATGATAAGCTGCAAAAGTGGAAAGTGAAGTTTACTATCAGTTCATTCAGTTAGTAGGAAGCTTTTCTTATCTGTATTGGAAGATTATTTCTCTCTGTCTCTGTCTCTATGTCTGCCTGTCAGTCTGCCTATCTCTCCTTTTCACTGACTCTGTGTATGTGTGTGTGTGCTGGCTAAAAATGGAAAGGTAAGGCAGGTCTGGGTTTTACTTAGGAATTACCTGCTATGGGGGGGCAACTAGGAGGTGGAATGAATAGAGCACAGGTCCTGGAGTCCGGAGGACCTGAGTACAAATCCAGTCTTAGACACTTGACACACTTAAATAGCTATGTGACCTTGGGCAAGTCACTTAACACCAATTGCCTAGACTTCCCCCTTCTAAAAAAAAAATTTTTTTTTTTAAAAAAGGAATTACTTGTGCCAAAGCAAAATATATACAAATCAATCCAATTAGGTCACTTAACCCCAATGAAAGAAAGAGAGGAAGAAAGAAAAAGAAGGAAGGAAGATAACAACCTCTAGTGACTTAACTTGCACTTGTGACCAACAATCAGAAAATCTTAAATCCCATTTAGAGAGCCTTTGTGATACAGATTCACTGAAGAATTGATTTTGATGAGTTAGCCTAAAAAGGTCCACTTGGGGCAGGAATTTGTTTGTTCTGCTTGTTGGAAATAAGACTCAAGGGGCTAGGTGGTGCAGTGAATAGAGGACTGGACCTGGAGTCAGGAGGACCTGAGTTGAAATACAGCCTCAGACATTTGACACACTTACTAGCTGTGTGACTTTGGACAAGTCACTTAACCCCAATTGCCCTCCAAAAAGAAGTAAAAAAAAAAGGGAAATAATACTCAATAATCCTAATAGTTGTGAATGAATGGCCCTAAATGTTGTTGTTGTTCTTCCTGAATTTTGAGAAATGAGTCAGCCTACCTAAAATGGGATTACTTCCTTACACAACCCACATAGAATCAGAGAGAGAGAGAGAGAGAAGCAGAAAGGGGCCCACAGATTGTCTAATTCAACTATCTCATTTTACAGATGAATCTCAGACCCAAAGAGGTTAAATGACTTGATCATCATCATATAGGTGACCTAAGAGCTAATATGAGTTGTATAATATGTGTACTTTTATTTTCAGTTTTTAGATGAGTGACAGAGCTGGGATTTAAAGCCAGTTCTGACTCAAAATTCATGTGCTACTTATCACTCAGTCATCTGTCTGACCCCATATTTTATCAAACACGAAGAATGAAAAATTTCTAAATCATAGAATTTTAAACTTGGAAGAATCTTAAGAAAGTTAACACAATTTCCATTTTTTTCCGCCACACAAATGAAGAAGCTGAGGCCCTGATAGGTAAATGATTTGCCAGAAATCACAGTAAAGTCAGTAATAGAAGGCAGGTCTTCTGATTTCTGTTCTGGAGCTTCTTTGGCCATGCTGTGGTGCCTCCCTCCTTTTAGAGGGTAACTAAAAAATAATGAGATCTTTTTTGTGTGTGGCTTGTGGAAATGGAGGAAGATGTTCTTTCATGCAACATGTTTCAACTTGTAACAGTAACATACTTTCAAGATTAGCTGGTCAGTAGAGCTACTCGTTGTTGCAAATAGATATATATTGCTTCATGTCAGGTTTTTTTTTAAAGTGAGCTGTTATTTAAAGCAAAGAATTACTATAAAATCGTGTGAAGCCAAATCTTCAAGTGGGACATTTGATGTGTTAAAAAAAGAAACTCATGGGGTTGGAATAATTTTGAAAACAAGGGTTTTGACTGATATCAAAATATTTAAAGGAGGTTGGGAAAATGTCTGTGACATATAAATTATTCATTCCACAGAACTTACAGAAATGTTGAAGAGGTCAAAGTTTTGGCTCATTCAGATATACAATTTACAGTGAAAATGATGGCCAAATAGTTGTTTCAATATAGAAATAGATTCATTTTTAATACCTTAATGATATTCTTTGGTTTTAAATTCCAACTTATAACTTCTTGTCTTCCCCTCCCAGAAAGCTATCTCTTGAAACAAGGAACTAAAAGACAGTGTTTAAATATTTTCTCAAAATTAATAAAAATCTAAAAAATTCTTTTGTATGCAGTATTCCATATACATTGTTGGTCTTCTCACCTCTACAAAGAAAGTGGGGTGCCAGGGCAGAGCCAAGATGGCAGAGTAGAAACAGGAATTCTATGTGACTCCTCTGGCTTCCACCTCTTCCAAAACATGTGAAAAATGACTCTAAACAAACTTCAGAGCTACAGAACCCACAAAGTGACAGAGAGAAACAAATCTCCCACTGAAGAAAGCCCAGCAGTCTGGCAGGAAGGGTCCCTACCAGCCGTAGCTGGAACAGACTTCACGAGAGTGAATCACAAACAACTATAGAGGTTTCCAGACTTCTCAATCCACAAATGCCAAAGACAAAGTAAAAAGTCAGTGTGGAACTTTGTTGGGAACAGGGGGAGCAGTCAGGCTGTGAGAAGCTGAGGAGGTGGAGTGGCTGCAGTGGCTGCAGCTGCTGCCCCATGGCTGCTTCTGGAGCTCCTGGCCTGTAGATTGTAGGGGGAGCAAGCAACCATTCAGAGGGTAATTGCTTTTGCTTTGACCTGCTTGGATCCAGATTGCCGGCTTGGGTAGTGATCTTGGGGTGTGTGATAAGTGAGACAGAGCTTGTGGGGACTGTAGATAGGGCACCCATCTAATAGCTCTTGCAACTGCAAAAACCCCAGCGACTTGGGACATAGCTCTCTCCATTCTGGAAGCAGAGTTCTACCGCAAAGAGCTCAAAAGTCAAGTCACTGGCTGCCAATATTAGCAAGCAGAGGAAGCATAAACAGACCATAGAATCCTTTTTTGGGGACAAAAAGGATCAAGGCATGGAACAGGAGGAATACATCAAAGTCAGAACTCCTGCATCAAAAGCCTCCAAGAAAAATATGAACTGGTTATAGGCCATGGAGGAGCTTAAGAAGTATTTTGAGGGGGGCAGAGTCAAGATGGCAGAATAGAAGCAGGACCTCCCTGTGGGTCCAGCTTCCACCTTCCCCAGTCCATGTAAAAGGGGACTCTAAACAAACTTTGGAGCTGTGGAACACACAAAATGACACAGAGAAGTAACCTCCCACTGACAACAACCCAGCATGCCGGCAGGAATCGGCCAGCGCAGTGTTGTGGGAGCCAAGCCCAGGCCCCTGTGAGGCAGAGGTTTTAGCCCCAGGGCAGGCCTGACCAGCCTCCAGCCAGAGGGACTCCAGATCATCAGCAGCTATGGCCGCTTCCAGCTTCATCAACACATAGATACAGAGGACAAAGTGAGAGGTGAGTACAGTCTGGACTTTGGGACCAATAGTTGGAGAGCATCGGCTTTTGCCCCTAAGGTGAGAAGCCACTGAGATGCACTGCACAGCCAGCACCACATGGCAATTTCAGCTCCTGGCCTGCAGAGTGTAGGGGGACCAAGCTCCAGTCTGAGGGGTAATCCTTCTTGTTTTAACCTTCTTGGATCTGGATTGTAGTCTAGGGTGGAGGTCCTGGGGGTATGTGTCCAGCTTGCTAGAGCGTGGGGAGATCTCAGAGAGGGCACCCAATTAATACCTCCGGCAGCTGAGAAAACCCCAGTGTTTGGGACAAAACTCCCCTGTCTGGTGGCAGAGTCCCACTGTGGCAAAAAGCCCAGGGGTCAAGTGACTGAGGGGTGACATGACCAGACAAAGGAAGCAAAATAAACAAAAGACTCTAACATTAGACTCCTATTTTGGGGACATAAAGGAGCAAAGCATGGAACAGGAGGAAGAAAGTGAAGTCAGAACACCTGCACCAAAAGCTTCAAAGGAAAATACGAGCTAGTTACAGGCCATAGAGGAACTTAAGAAGCAAATAAGAGAAGTGGAAGAAAAAGTGGGAAGAGAGATGAGAACAATGCAAGAAAATTACAAACTGAGAATCAACAACCTGACTGAGGAAAATCACACCTTAAAAAAGAGACTGATTCAATTGGCAAAAGAGGTTCAAAAAGGCAATGAGGTTAAGAATGCCTTAAAAAGCTGAATTTGCCAGATGGAAAAAGAATCTCAAAAGTTCACTGAAAAGAATCATTCCCTCAGAATTAGATTGGAGCAAATGGAAGCTAGTGACTTTATGAGAAATCAAGATACTATTAAACAGATTCAAACAAATGAAAGAACAGAAGGCAATGTGAAGTATTTCATGAGAAAAACCACTGACCTGGAAAATAGATCCAGGAGAGATAATTTAAAAATTATTGGACTACCTGAAAGCCATGATCAAAGTAAGAACCTAGAAATAATCCTCCAAGAAATTCTCAAGGAAAATTGCCCTGATGTTTTAGGACCAGAAGGCAAAATAGAGGTTCAAAGAATCCACCAATCACCTCCTGAAAAAGATCCCAAACAGAAAACTCCTAGGAATATTATAGCCAGGTTCCAGAACTCCCAAATCAAGGAGAGAATATTACAAGCAGCCAGGAAGAAATGATTTGAATATTGTGGAAACACAATCAGGATAACACAGGATCTGGCAGCTTCTACCCTGAGGGATCAAAAGGCCTGGAATAGGATATTCCAGAGGGCAGAGGAGCTGGGATTAAAACCAAGAATCACCTACCCAGCAAAACTAGGTTATCATGTTTCAAGGGAAAATATGGTCATTCAGTGGAATAGAGGACTTTCAAGCATTCTTAATGAAAAAAACCAGAGTTGAATAGAAAATTTGACATCCAGATACAAGAAGCAAGAGAACCTTGAGAAGGTAAAAAGCTAAAAGAAATCATAAGCCACAGATGAAAGTTGAACTATTAACATTCCTACATGGAAAAATGATAATTGTAACTGATGAAACTTTTCTCAGCATGAAAATAGTTGAAGGGAATACATATATGTGTGTGTGTGTGTGTGTGTGTGTGTGTGTGTATTGGAGGGTATACGGGCATATGAATACATATGTGAATGTGTGTATATATGCTTACAGGTATACATAGATAGAGGGCACAGGAGCAATTTAATAGGAAGGGATGATACTTCAAAGGGGAAATTAAGAGGTGAGAGAGGAATATAATGAGAGGAGATGAAGAGAGACAGAATGGGGTAAACTATTTCATAAAGAAGAGGCAAGGGAAAAGGGTTACAATAGAGGGGAAGAATAGGAAGGCAAAAGGGTATGGGTCAACCTTATTCTCATTGAATTTGGCTCAGGGAGGGAATGAAATACACACTAAATAGGCTATCTCACCCTAAAGGAGAGTAGGGGGGAAGGGGATGAGAGGGGGAATGATGGAAGGGAAGGCAGGCTGGGGGGAGGGAAGTTGGAAGCACCCATTTTTTAAAAGGGATGGGTTCAAAGTAGTGAATAGAACAAGTGAGAGGTGAAATTGGAGGGAAGGAAATATAGTCAGTCTTTTACCATATATCTACTATGTTATTATTTTGCATTAGCCACACATGTACAACTTATACTGAACTGCTTATCTTCCCAGTAAGGGTTGGGGACAAGGGAGGAAGGGAATGAATCTGGAATTCAAAGCTTTAAAATCAAATGTTTAAAATTATATATACACACACTATTATTAATACTATCTCACATGTAATTGGGAAAGAAGATAGAAAGGGACTGGGGCATAGTGATCCACCATGCCCTACTGAAAAAGTCTAAGGGGGTGTGGGAGAAGATATGGAGAGAGCAGATTGGAGGAGGGGATATCCTGTGGGACTGCTATTCTGAGGTGATGGGTAGGGGAAAAATGGGGAGAAAATTTATAATTTAAAATCTGGTGAAAATTAATGATATAAATAAGAAGTTAATAAAGCATTTGAAAAATGAAAAAAGGAGTATTTGAAAATCAAGTAAGAGAAGTAGAGGAAAAATTGGGAAAATAAATGAGAATGATGCAAGAAAGTCATGAAAAGTGAGTCAACAACCTGCTAAAGGAGACCCAAAAATACACTGAAGAAAATAATATCTTAGAAAATAGACTAACTCAAATGGCAGAAGAGGCCCAAAAAGCCAATGAGGAGAAAAATGCTTTTTAAAAAGCTGAATTTGCCAGAAGGAAAAAGAATTTCAAAAAGTCACTAAAGAGAATAACTCCTTCAAAATTAGACTGGAGCAATTGGAAGCTAATGACTTTATGAGAAATCAGGATACAAACAGATCCAAACAAATGAAAAAATAGAAGGCAATGTGAAAAAAAAAACTCATTAGAAAAACCACTGACCTGGAAAATAGATCCAGGAAGGATAATAAATTATTGGTCTACCTGAAAGCCATGATCAAAAAAAGGAATCTAGACACCATTTTTCAAGAAATTATCAAGGAAAATTGCCCTGATATTCTAGAACCAAAGGGCAAAATAGAAATTTAAAAAATTCACAGATTGCCTCTTGAAAAAGATACCAAAAAGAAAACTCCTAGGAATATTATAGCCAAATTCCAGAGTTCCCAGGTCAAGGAGAAAATACTGCAAGCAGTCAGGAAGAAACAATTTGAGTATTATGGAAACACAATCAGGATAACACAAGACCTAGCAGCTTCTACATTAAAGGATTGAAGGGCTTAGAATATGATATTCTGGAGGTCAAAGGAGCTAGGACTAAAACCAAGAATCACCTACCCAGAAAAACTGAGTATAATGCTACAGGGGAAAATATGGTCATTCAATGAAATAGAGGATTTTCAAGCATTCTTGATGAAAAAATCAGAGCTAAACAGAAAATTTTACTTTCAAATACAAGAAGCAAGAGAAGCATGAAAAGGTAAACAGGAAAAAGAAATCATAAGGACCTTATTAAAGTTGAACTATTTACATTCCTACATGGAAAAATGATAAACTGTAACTCATAAGAATTTTCTCAGTATGAAGATAGCTGAAGGGAATATATATGTATGTATATGTATATATGTGTGTGTGAATGTGTGTATACATACATATGTGTATGTATAGGAGGATGTATGTGTATATAAATATATATATATATGTTAGTGTGGGCATTTGTATTTTCATGTATAAATAGACAGAGCGCACTGGATGAGTTGAATATGAAGGGATGATATCCAAAAAATAAAATTAAGAGGTGAGAGAGTAATTTATTGGAGAAGAACAAAGAGAATGTTAGATTAGGTAAATTATCTCATATAAAAGAGGCAAGAGAAAACTGTTATAATGGAGGGGAAGAGCAGGAAGATGAAAGGGAATGGGACAACCTGATTCTCATCTAATTAGGCCTAAGAATTTGGTCTAACATACACCCTCAATTGGGTATCTTACCCTACAGGATAATAGGGGGGTAGGAGATAAGAGGGGGGATGATAGAAGGGAGGGCAGATTGGTGGAGAGGGTAGTTAGAAGCAAACATTTTTTAAAAGGGACAGGGTCAAAGGAGAAAATAGAATAAGTGGGGGGCAGGATAGGATGGAGGGAAATATTTTAGTCTTTCACAATATAACTACTATGGAAATGATTTGGGTAACTACATATATACAGTCTATATTGAATTGCTTATTTTCCTAGTGGGGGTAGGTGAGGAGGGAAGAAGGGAAAAACATCTGGAACTCAAAATTTTAAAAACAAATGTTTAAAAAAAATTTTAGATGCAACTCGGAAATAAGATATATAGGTACTGGGGTACAGAAACCCATCTTGCCCTACTATAAAGTTATGGGGATGAAGGGGGAGGATATAAGAGAGAACAGATTGGGGGAAGGGGTATTCAGTAGACTTGCTATTTTGGGGTGGGGGTAGGGGAAAGATGGGGAGAGAAAAAGTTGTAACTCAAAATCTTGTGGAAATGAATCTTGAAAACTAAAAATAAATTAATTAAAAATTAGGAAAAAAAAGAAAGTGAGGTACCTTCTCATGTTTCCTTTTGGGAACCAAGCTTGGGCATTACATTTTTCAGAGAATTCAATTTTTAACTGAAGCAGAATTATACTAAAAGAAAACTTCAGTATAAGGAAAGTTTCTGCTCAGATTGTAACCACTTATTTCAAGTGAAAAGAAATCATAAAGGCTTGACATTTTCCTTGATGTTTCTGGAGAAAGCCAGACAAAACATTGTGTTTTGAAGGGAAATGGTCACCAGTGAGTGAATATACCACAACCTTGGTAAATATAGCACCAGAGTCTGCTGGAAAAACTCCAATAGCTCCAAGATCTGAGAAAATCCATGTGTTCATAATCAGAAATGAAACAATGTGGATTTGTTTCTCTGTTATCAATGGCATCATTCCTATAGTCAGTCAAGCATAGTCATTACATGGAATCTCTGAACTATTTGATGGATTCTGTAAGATGCAAAAGGAGTCAACTGTGGCTACATGGTGATTTTCTTATCTATGACAATGTTCTGAGTTATACTGTGCTTTCTATGAAATAGCTATTGACCTTGCCCAGTTGAGAGTCAATGAAGTCAAAAGACAAGTTCAAATCCTATCTCTGCCACTTAATATCTGTGTGACCTTTGGCAAGTAACTTCTCTATGTCTCAGTTTCTCATCTATAATATGAGGAAGTCTGACAATCTGATCTCTAAGGTAAATGCCAACTCCATCTAAGATCTAGCCTTATTCACCAAACTGTTTCCAATAACTTTAACTGATTTAAGTCAAACAGTATTGAGAATATTCAAAGAAATGCATTATAGGCCATTTCAAAAAAGGAGTTCCACCTTTAAAAACTGGTAGTATTTATATTGTAATAAGGCTTTCAGTCAAAACTGGGGTCTTTTGTGTGCTACTATATATGCAGAGAATTCTCTCCTAATTGATTTAAAGAATGCTGATGCAACTCTGAGAACCTGCATAAAGGGTAGAGTTGGTTCTGGCCATCCTTTAGGGGAAAAGACAAGCATGATTCCAAATATTCTTCAGGAAAAAAAGACAGACGTTGGAAATCGCAGGCATATAGGAGAAGCCAACTCTCTATGGAAAGTATGGAGAAAGAATTCCCCTTGAGTAAGATGAAAGTCTCTTTCTTAGTTCCAGATGAGATCTTATCTCACCCCTATTAGAATAACTGGCTCATTTTTATACATTTTCTGGAATATCTCATTTGTAGAACTCCAATTTTCTGTTTTCTATTTGCTTAATGAGTTTACTCACTATTATTTGGTATGGCCTTTTGTGTAACCAACATTTGGTGGGTAAAAAGCCAAGTTGGTGGGTGCAACGCAGAGCTACCCTCCCATCCTAATAAGGCCTAGCAACCAAGCAAACAGCTTTTGTTCTTAAGCAAACTTGGAACCCTAAAGGAGAAGTAGTTCAGTGACCAGATGTGTATGTGTGGCTCTTTGTGTGTTTTGTGTGTGTGTGTGTGTGTGTATGTATAAGTAAAATTTTCTAAGTCAATATTCATTTTGGAGATAGATAAGAACCTTTTCTTGTTCCCTTTCAGGTAGTTATCTCAGTCTTGTTTAGAGAGGGATGGGACAGATTCCAAAGACATTTATCCATATCACTGACTTAGCATGCTGCATTTAATCAACCCATGTGGACATACATATCTACATGGTCACACACACATTATGTACATTTATATGTGTATAGTCCTTGATGCCTGTTTTTAATCACCATTATTTCAGTGGATGCACCAGACAAACACCCAACGCCATCCTCCAAGCCTGAACACATACATCTCAAGTTTGCTCCTTTGTCACCTACTACTCAGAAAAGACAAAAGAGGAAAATGTATCCATGAGTCTAAAAGGCTTAACTGAGTTCCCCTGAGCTTGCTGCTATGTGGGTATGATCACCAAGATGTTGGAGTGGAGAAAGACCATCCATCTCTTCCCTATTACTCACTGGAAATCCTGAAGTTGTATGATATCACCTGCAGAGTTGAAGGAAGACACTAAAAAGAAAGCTGTCTCTTCTTCTCATAGAAGCAGCATCCTGCCCTTATTCTACTGGCAGAGGGTAGGTTAAAGTTCAAGAGACCACTTAGGGTTTATAGTATCATAGTCCTCTCAGTTCTGGGCTTCCACATGACCAATGAAAGGTCCCAGAGTTTCCATGTTGTCTCCCAAAACCAGGAAGGGCAACTTTGAGCATGATCCTTATTACAGCTAGAATAAGTACAGTTTTCCAAGGTATATGACTTGAAAGAGATGATATAATTTTTCTTATATGTTTCTTTGTTGTCGTTTTTAATCATTAATTTATAACCATATCTCTAATATCTTATCAGGGTCAAAAAGATGGAAAGGAACCAAAACACTGGCAGATCAATCAAAAACAAATGTTGATTAAGCACCTAATGTGTATTCTGCTCTGTAGATAGAAAGACAAGGAATTCTTTGGATCTGATACCTTCCTCTGTAGTTCAAGAAAAAAAATGGTCTATATTAATGATCTTTTCTATGATGTACATCTTATTATCATCTTACCACTTCTTCTGACCATGTTATTAACCCTTTTAACTTGAAACTGTACTGAATAGATTTCTCTGTCTAGCGTCCCCTTTCTTGCCTATATACCTCAGATACCTCCATAGCACTATCCTCCCAATATGAAATTCCCGGACTTAGAAAATGACAAAAAGACAGATCTAGAAAGATTAGTCGATCGGGTGGCTAGGTTGCACAGTGAGTAAAGGAGTCAGGAGGACCCAAGTTCACTTCCTGCCTCAGACACTTAACACCCACACAAAAAAACTAGCCGTGTAACTTTGGGCAAGTTACTTAACCCCAATTGCCCTCCAAAAAGAAAAAAAAAAAAGATTAGTAGAAATCAGCTGGTTCAACAGCCTCATTCTACAGATGAGGGAACTAAGATACTGAGACATTGTGTGACTTGTCCTACGTTGTACAGATGATCTCTATAATTCTTTATTTAGCCATAGCAGAAGAAGGATATACAACAAGGATGGGCACTGGGGCCTGCTTGCCTGAAATGTCCATCTGAATTTACAAACCTGAATTGGCAGAGGGAGTTTCTTCATCCAGAAGTTCCCACATCAGTGAAATTATAGATTTAGTCCCCATGCTTATTAAATATAAGAGACTGCCCATGCTTATTAAAGGTATGGCTCAGGTTTAGTATGTAGAAAAGGGGGCAGGATGATATAACACCTATTTCACAGCAATGATGCGAAGCTCAAATAAGATGACAAATGGAAAGTACAAGGCATTATGGTTGAGCTTTGCCATAAGGATTTTTCACCTATACCTGCAAAGATGACTAGCAATTTAAAACATGAAAATTTTTCACACATTTAATTGCAACTGAAAGAATATTGCCTTAGGCACTGGACCAAAAAGCTGTGTATGTATAAATTATATATTGTTTTACTAGTTTTTAAAAATATCAACCTATTAAGATCAATCTTTTGCATTGGGCCTTTAAAAATTAAGAAGTGAATTATTCAGAGGTTCAAGATAGGAACAATAATGAATGTTTATTGATCTCAATATTGTGGAGGTACAGGGATTTCACTTAGGAATTCAGTTTGCAAAAGCAGTTCCTTTCTTCAAATGTCATCAGGGTATCTGTGATTAGCTAGAAATTTGATCAATCAAGGCTGTCTGTCATTTTTAAATGGCAGGGGGTTTTCTTTTTTAATGTTTTGCTCCAGGGTGTTTATGGGGAAACCCTAAAAAAATGGAGGTTTGCCTGAAAAGAAAGAGAAAAACTGCTTGGAGTCCAGTAGGGAAGGTAATGATCCAGCCAAAAGAGATGTAGGCCATCAGAGACAAGACAAAAAACCTGCTGAGCCTTTGTTTCTTGGGGATATGTTCCCCAAAGGAGAGAATGTTGGGTGGATGCCCTTTCTGCCCTCTGCACAGGGACATTTCTAGGTAAGCTAAAGTCCAAGACTATCTTAGGGGATACAGGGATTCAAGGATAATAGCATTGTCTTCTTTACCCCATGTGTTTTTATACAGTTGAAATCAGATTTCAATGAACTTACAGGGCCTGGGAGGGTGGGGAAGGAATCCTGTAAAAGACCAACATAAATCCCATGGTTAAGGAGACTTTGCCAATTGCAAAAGTTTGCTCTGTACCTTTTCCTCCCTCTCTTACTTATCTTCTCCTCCCTCAATGGGAAAAATCAAGCTCAAATCAACTCTATCAAAGTTCCTTTATAGAGGTGTACTGTCGATCCCCCTTAGGGCTACATTTGCCATTCTGGTAATTTTTTGGACCAAATGTCCCAGGCTACTAGACTCTTTTATGTAATGTCTCCTCTATTATAATTGCGAACTCTTTGAGGCCTGAGACCATCTTTGCTTTTGTACTTCTATGTCCAAAATTTAGCACAGGGTTTATTTAGCACATAGAAAGTCCTTAATAATTTTTTTTCATTCATTTCCAGATTAGTTGTAAACCAAGAATATTTCACCTATAAGGATACAGAAAAGATTTACAAATGTGGGTAACTGATGAAAAGTACCTTAGGGCAAATACAAGTCCTTTTATCAAAGGAAACTTTGGGAAGCAGGTTGCTGTTGTCTTTTTTTTTTAGTCAAGTGTGACTCTTCATGACTCCATTTGGGATATTCTTGGTAAGGATATTGGAGTGGTTTTTCATTTCCTTCTCCAGTTCATTTTACAGATGAGGAAACTCCAGATCATTTTACAGATGAGGCAAACAGGGTTAAGTCACTTGCCCAGGGTCACACAGCTAGTAAGTATCTAAGGCTGGATTTGAACTCAGGAAGGAATCCTCCAGATTCCAGGACCAGCATTGTATCTACTACAATACCTAGCTGTCAGTAAGTTACAAGCTAGTTAAATCAAGTTAACATGCAAAAAAACTACATTAGCTTAAACACCAGGATTGTTATCTTCTCCAGTGTTGGCAACAAAGTTGTCTCCTTTGCTCTCTACTAAGACATCAAGTCAGAAATACAATCCTTCTGACTATATAGATCAGAGATTTAGAGCTAGAAGGAAACTTATAGATCTCCAAGTACAAAGTCTTCATTTTAAAAATGAAGAAACTAAGGCCCAGAGTGGTTAATTAACTTGCCAACATCCATCACATAATAACATCTAAGTTATACTTATTATGTTAATAATATCATTAATAATAATAACAGCTAACATTTCTATAACACTTTAAGTGTTAGTACAAGACAAGTTGCTGCTCTCAAGAAACTCATAATGAAATTGAAGGAGACAACAGAGAGAGGAGAGTGTGGCTGCCAGATGGATGGCATAGTATCAGGCTGGATGGGAAGGCCCTGGCTGTCTAAAGGACACATTGGCAACAGCAGATAGAAAGGGCTGATGATCATACATCTTAGCCAAAAAGAAAATGAAAAGGTGAAATAAGACAATTTCTAAAATTCCTCTTATTCTTAAATCAATGCTGCTTCTTCATCTTCATAACAGTATTGTTGACCACATTTAACAGATAAAGAGACAGAAATATACCCAGCCAATTAATGACAGAGTCAGGACTCAACAATAACCAGGTTTTGGATGTTAAGCACTAATTTTTTTAAACCATATTACATTCCTAAATTTTGGTAATCTGAACATATGCTTATTTTCATGTCCAGATCTGAGTATTGTTAAATACTATGCTTTGGAAATGAGAATTATATTATTATAGGCCGATTATAATTTGGCATATCACATTGTACAAAGAAAATAAGCAGCAAGGTCTAAACAAAGTGTTTAAAGGATTGAGAAATCAAAATAGTTGTGACTGTCAGAATTTATCCTGGAATCATGTTTCCTATTAATATGGCTATGTTGTCTGACCAAATACTAAATGGCCTTGCTCACCCCTACCCCACCAAACACCCCCAATTCCATTATAGATGAATAGCCAAGACTTTGTGAAACAGTAATACAGTCTTAGGGGATAAAGAAAAATGATTGCAAATGTTCAGTTTCAAAGTCCACATCCTAAGGCAAAATTACATGGTTTTCTTTTTCCCTCTTCCAACTTGTATTAGGCAGTTTGCAAAAACAAGATGTCCTGCCATAAATGTCAAAGCTACATGGACAGGGAAATGTTTCCCCTCCCCAATAATTTTTATATGAATAGTTCCAGAATAATCAGAAAGACTGGGGTCATTATCCTTTCCAATACCCTAGATCCCTGGAAGGTTGACAAGTACAAATAGTGGTTGAGTAGAAACTGCTGGCCTTGGAATCAGAGGACCTCAATTTCCTCCCCTGTATAATGAGGAGATTGGACTAGATGGCTTCAGAGAGCCCTTCTAGCTCAAATCTATGCTTCAATGACCCCGTCAACCTCACTACATCCTCTGCCAGGACAATAATCAGGTCTTAAATATCTCTTATTGGTGGAAAAGGAAAGTATAGATAGCTTGAAAGAGGACTAGTCAGGCAACCAACACTTCTTAAGTGTCTACTATGTGCCAGAACTGGGGATTTAAGCAACTAAACTAAACACAGACAGTCCCTACTCTCAAAGAGCTCACTCTCTAAAGGAGAGAAAATAGGAAGTCAACCATGTACAAACAAGCTATATGCAGGACAAATAGGAAATGATCAATAGAGAGAAGGCACTAGAATTAAGGGTGAGCAGGAAAAGGTTCCTAAAGAAAGTAGGATTTTTGTAGGGACTTGATGGAAGCCAGGGAAGAATCCCAAAGGAAGAGGAGACAATTCCAGAGAGGATGGACAAAGAAAATTCTGGAAGATGGAATGTTTTGTTCAAGAAAAAGAAAGGACTATCTCTACTTTTCAAAAGAATATAAAAACTGAGAGTTTAAAAACTTTTTTTTCTTTTGCTATTACCAGTTCACCAAGTCAAATGCTAAAAGCAAGGCAATTGCTCTAACTGCTTCAGAGTCTTTAGAAATTCCTGCATCAGACTCACTGCTTAGAAGGGACCCATTTCCTGGGTACATTGAAAGGCATGACCTCACACAAAGAGTGATCATTTACTCCTGAATTGGGACAGTTCTAGGGGAAAGAACCTGGCTAAGGATTGATGTTGAATCATTCTATCCACTTCTTCACAGAGATGTGATGAACTTAGGGTGCAGACTGAGACATATTGTTAGACATGATCAATGTGGGAAGTTTTTATTATTTATATTTGTTACAAGGGTTTTTGCTATTTTCTTTTTTCAGTTGAAGGGGGGAGAGGTGGGAAGAAGAGAAAATAGATTTTTATTCACTGAAAAAAATTACTTTGTAAAGAAAAGAACTTAAGTCTAACAGGAATGTAAAGCCAGGGAATCTTGAATTCCCTTGCTTTGCTCCTTTCAAAGTTCTTTAAAATTCTGGCAAAATTATCCCTTTTTCCCCCAAACACTGAATGCCCAACTATTCAGACTCTATCAGCAATATTCTTGACCCCTTCTTTGTATCCACTGTATCTTCCCATCTCATTGCACCCTAATCCTCTAGCAGGGGCTATCTAGCAATCTATTAAGCCTCCTAGATAATGCTATACTCTTAAAGAAAATGAGTCTAGACGCAAGAGTAAATAGAGACTTAAGTGGTATAATTTTAGCCAAAACATAATTCCCAAGTAATTCTCCTTCAAAATTCCTGACCTACAAGAAGAAAACCTTACAATTGCTAATAAGAGCTTATAAGTACTAAAAGGGACCAGGCCCTTTGATTTCATAAATAATTAAACTGAATCAGAGATTTCCAAGGTCCCCAGGGGCTGTTCACAGACATTCTCACCTAAGACAATCCCTGCTGTATTGGAGGAAAAAAGATAATTATCACACTGGCAAAAAAAAAAAAAGTTCTTTTCCCTGAGTTTTATTTATCTTATCCAAATCTGAATTATTCAACAACGAGCTAGTCCAGATCTTTTCTTCTTTTCTAATAGCTAAGGCTATAACCACACTGGGGCTCTTAGGGACATTGCTGGATTTTAAAGGTGCCTTGAACTTCCTTCCTCAGGTTACCTGCCTATAACTTTCTGAGACCCCTTTAGCATAAAATTCGAATTGAGGTATTTCCCAAACTACAACACTCTTCCCAGGCCTCTGATATGCCACCCTATAGCCTCCCCACCCCCACCCTCATCTAATTATACCAGATATCTAAAGAGGAAATTAAGTCAAAGTTAGGTTTAAGCTGGGGTGGTACTTGATATTCATGGGTCCTTTTAACCAAAATCATGTTCTTCTTTTTCCATTTTCATTTTTCCTATATACAGTCTCTTCATTGAGGAAAAAAAACAATCACTATCTCACCAACCACCATTCTACCAAGCACTGCTCCTTGAAAAAAAAAAATTATGTGAAGATCCCTGTATCACTATACTGATTTTCTTTGTGGATAGAATTTGGAGAGTTTTTCTTGTGTTTGAACATTTCCATTGATTTCCATTGATACTAGATTATAAACTCTTTGAGGGCAGAGACTTTGACTTTTGTATCCTCAGTTCCAACTCATGAAACACTTACTAAATGTTTATTTCAATGATGAATTCATAGCCTTCACCTAAAAGAACGTATGGACTCGTTTATTTTCATCTTCATATTCTTAGAGCTTAACACAGTTCTTGACAAAAAGTAAGTACAGAAGAAATGTTTTTCATTCATTCATTCATTCTTCCATGAATCCCAGTTATATAGCTTCACTTGAAGAATACTAGAATTAAAGAAATGGATTCCAAGGATCAACACCACCCCAACCCCATTCCACTCCCAGGCCACAAAAAGTCCATGTATTTATTTATTGACTCATTTATATATTGTTTAGCGTGGAGATTAGTATTTGCATATCTCTGGATCTGTTGTTACCCTCTTCCCCTCTCAGGAAACTGTAAACTCTGTGGGGCATTTTGTTTGTTTTTGTATCTCTAATGCCCAGCACTGAGCCTGATAAACAGCAAATGCTTAATAAAGCCTTGTTGAATTGAAATTCTGTCAGAATAAAACCTTGGATTTTAAGGGAAAAAAATGCTTTATTCCTAGACTCTGAATAACTGCCCTGAAGGAGGCAAACATAACTCTTCTATGTACTATGTCTCCTATGCATATGTGCCTATGAATGAAATGGATGATCCCATGGTAGTGACATTGTACCTGAAATACAGTCCTGAGTTCAACTTGAGCTCTGCTGCACACTATTTATACAAACTTGGTCAAGTAACTTAATCTTGCCTGACAGCCTCACTTTCCTCATCTATAAAATGGGGAAATAATACCTATACTACTGTTGAAAGTGATGACTCAGTTACCCATTGTTCCCAGCCCTGCTTATCAACTAGTATTTGGGGAGGTTCTGGTAGGGAAGAGACACCAAGTCTGCAGCTTTCTGTGTCACCTGATCTGTGTCAAGTACCCCTACCCACATATTGTCACCTTACTACCCTGAGGAGGAACTGAGAAGCAAGGGCCCAACCTGTATGGCAGAGGTGGACCTATCTGGAGTGTCTTAAAGTTACCTATAAAATCTGTCCCACACCTAGAAGTCATAACTATTCTTCAGTGATCAACCCTTCGACTTACAATAAACCACTTTTAATTCTCTGTTCTGAGTTTTGCATTGTTATTCAGGGTGAAAAGCCCAAATGAAGAATTTCCTTTCAACACTACCTTCTTCAAGTGGTTGTTGTGAGGAAAGTCTTTTGTAAACCTTAAAGTATTACAGAAGTGTGAGTTACTATTGTTAATCTAAAGGAACACAAAGGTATAAGAAAATCAGCATAAAAGGGAAATTGTCTAGGTAAAAGAAGTAATGTGGTACAGGGAATATGGAGGCACTCTGGAGTCAGGATCTGGCTTCAAATACTCTCTCTTATGCTTACAACCTGCATGGCCTTGGGTAAGTCACAAACTCTGGCCCTTAGTTTTCTCATTGGTAAAACAAGGGGATTGAACTAAATCATTTCTCAGGTCCTTTTATTGGCTCTAGTCCTGTGAGCCTATAAAAGTGGACAGAACTGAGAGAGAAGTAGATATGAACAAAGCTTGATGTTGAAAAGATGTTCAGTTTTTACTTAAGGGAAAACAGAACCAAGATAACATTGCATAGAGTGGCAGCGATATTGGTTTAAGAATGACTCACTGAATATGTCATTTTGACTACTAAACTACAAAGAACATATAAAGAAAGATGCTATCTGCATCCAGAGGAAGAACTGATAAATAGATTTATAGAATAATTTTACATATATATCCTTGTTGGTGTCTAATGGTAGCCAGCTGGGGTGGGGGGGAGAAAAAAAAAGAAATCTACATGATAATTTTCTTGTATATTTGAAAGGAACAGAAAGTTGTGCACAGTAGATTTGCAGTTTCATGTGCAATCATCTTTTTTATTGTACTATGTTAGGGAAATACTTGTTTTATTCCATAAATTAAAAATAAAAATAAAAGAAGAAACTGCAAGCCTCTTATGAAGAACTAAAAATTAAACAAGAACTAACTAAAAGGTGGTACTAAGGGAGCTCTAAGTGACCCCTTTTTTAACCTTAATCTATGCAGGAATCATTGAAATATAATTGTCCCCCACATGGTGATCTAAAACAAGATAATAAAGAGGATATTTTTAGAAGTGGAAAGGATTAGAATTTGGGGAAGATTTTTTTTTTTTTTACTTTGAGGGCTAGTGGTACATAACTACTAGGCCTACAATGTACCCAAACACCTGAAAAATTTTTGCACCCTCAGAATAATAAACAATAGTTGTTTTTTTTTATTTCTGCTATCTGATGGAAGCAATGCCTCTACCACAATAGCATTCTGTGATGTGATATGTACCCAAACGTTTACATCCAACTTACTATGAGGTGGGCTGAACAACTTCATATCAATTCTGTTAGAGTAAAAATATTGCCAAAGCATTCACTGATGATGTCTCATCTGTCAGAGCAAATGACTCATTGCATACCGGTGACTCAGATTACCTCTTATTAGGTAAATAAGTTTTTTGGGGGGGAAGTAATTCCCACAACGATTCACTTCTTTTGGGCCATGAATAGCCATCCAGGTCCTAGGTTTGATTCCTTTACTTATTCACTATTCACTATCTTCCTTACTTGCTTGCATTTGACCTTTTACCCCCCATTGCCTCGAAGAAAAGTTTCTGACCAGACCCCTACTGGACTCTTAATTGCCAGATCCAGCTATCAATTTACAGTGAACAAAGGCCTGGCTCAGGAGATGGGAAGACTTACATCTAATTACTATGTCTAATGCTTGCTCACCTTATGTGATTTTGAGCAAACCACATACCGCCCCAGGCCTCAGTTGGACAGCCTTTGTCCTCTTTGACCCCTTTGCTTGCTCTTGATGTTGACCACTCCCTCTGTTCTAATAGCCCTCTATCCAACACCCACCACCCCTCACCAAGAAAAAACACCAAAAACTTCTTTTCAGAGACTCCTAAACCTCTAAGCAGATCTTCTGTCTCTTTTGCTACTGCCTTCGAAGGTGCTCACTGGAATGTAAATTCCTTAAAGACAGGGGCAATTTAAAAAATGCCTCTGAAATCCTTTATGTATAGCAGGTGCTCAATGTTTGTTTATTTTAATTAAATTGAATTAATACATGCTTTTTTAATTTCTTCTGAATGAGAATTTGATCATATATCCTACTTATCATTTGCTACTATGGCACTACTATAAAAAGAGTTGTCTATGAAAGGGTAGTCAGCACCAAATGCTTAGAAAGCCAAAGTATTGAGCATCCTGTGCATGTCTGACCCAGCTAGGCCTCTGTTGTTTCTAGCAGGCCATTTCCCATGGCTTAGCTAGTTAGCTTGAAAATTCAAAGTACTAGACTAAGCATGAGGAAGACTAAACCTTTGATCTCTCCCCAGATATGTGTTGGTTGTGTGACTTTGGGTGAGTCATTTAACCTCTTTAATCTTCAGTTATTTCACCTATAAAATCAGGATAACAGCACATACCCTCAGAGAGTAGATATGATAAACAAATGAGATATGTAAAGCACGTTGAGAACCTTAAAGCACTATACAAGATATAATTTTTTATCATCATGTACTTCTCTGGTCACAAGTGAAATCAGGCAAAAAAAGGATAAATACCAGTAAAAATCTAGTTCTCATCCCAGGGGGAAAAAGATAAAAAGTACATGCTTTGTTGATAGTTGGACAGGAATGTCATCTTCAATTCAATAATTCAACATTAATTAAATGCCTACTGTGCGGCATTAATGCCTGGTACCTAATAAGTGCTATATAAATGTTGGCTAGGAGGAGAATGGGGAGTAGTAGTAACAGTAGTGGTGGTAGTAGTAGTAGTAATACCATTACATAGAAATAAAATTCTGGCTTCTGTTCTATGTTAATATGAAGAGTCACTTGACTATAAATGAGAACTTGATTAGTTTGGCAGAGAGCAACACTTAAAAACTATGCATTTGAATCAGAACTCTAAGGAAAGTTTCAATAAATACTATGGTGTATATAAAGTATTTCTGTACTCTTATCTGGAACTGAAAGAACCTAAATATGCAAAGTAGGGACAGAAGGAAGATAGGAAGGCTAAAACAAAATGAAAGATAGCATTTTTCCCCTTTTTTCCTCAATTACAATATAAAAACAATTTTGTTTTGCTTTTTGGAGGGCAAAAGCAGGGCAACTGGGCTTAAGTGACTTGCCCAAGGTCACACGGTTAGTAAGTGTTAAGTATACGAGGCCGTATTTGAACTCAGGTCCTCTTGATTTCAGGGCCAGTGTTCTATTTATTGCGCTACCTAACCGCCCCCTAAAAACAATTTTTAATATTTGGGGTTTTCAAAATTTTGAATTTCAAATTCTCTCCCTCTCTCCCTTTTCCCCTCCTTGAGAAGGCAATTTGCTATCCATTATAGATGTGCAGTCATACAAGACATAGTTTTATATTAGCTATGTTGTAAAGGAAAACAGAACAGGAAAAAAAAAAGAAAAAGTTTTAAAATTATGCTTTGATTTTTGTTCACACTCCATCAGTTCTTTTTCTGGAAATGGATAGCATTTTTCATCATAAGAACTTTAGAATTATCTTAGACCATTATATAGCTGAGAATAGCTAAGCCATTCACAGTTGATCATCACACAATATTGCTGTTCTGTGTACGATGTTCTCCTGGTTCTGCTCATTTCACTTTGTATCAGTTCATATAAGACTTCCCAAATGTTTCTGAGATAGCACATTTTTTCACATGGTTGGGGGTAGGGGAAGAGTGTAAAGAGGGGACCAGGCAATAGAGTTCAAGTCTACAAGCTTGAGCAGTGTGCTTTGCTGTCAACTCATGTAAGGACTTGGTGAGCTGCTTCCAGATGGAAGCCCCTGCCCATCACTTATGAGCATGCTTTGGAATTCTGTGACTGTCTCTTGCCCCCTTACTTGTTGATAAAAGGCATTTTTCATTGGCTGCAGAGCCAGAAATGAGTAGGCAGACAAAAATTCTAAGAGAGGAACCTGAGTTCTCTCTTCCCTAGTGACCAGTGAGGCAAAAATTATTGCAAGCCTTCAGGTGGAGGAGAGAGCAGCAGTTGTGGAAATCACATTAGGCCATTACCTGTCATGGGTCACCTCATCTCCCCATCACAATCACCATGGAACCACTAATACATAGCACTCCTATTGCTTCTGTCTCTGTTGTTTATTCTTCTCTGATTCTTGCTAAATGGGTATCTGAGATAGAATGACCTTCTGAGCTTTGAAAAGTTGGAAGAACTATCAGAGGTTGAGTGTCAGGAGTTCATAGAAAATTGACAAAGCTGCAGCAATAACATCTATCATAGCCAAAGCAGCTGAGACTGGTGATCCAAGGACTGAGGAGTGTAATGCCAAGCAAAGGCAACTTCCCAAAGGTTCAAAATACAAGCATAGCTGCTCTCCATTTTATTCGGTGATAAATTAAGAACAGAGAAAATCAAAATACAGCATTCACCAAGTATAATTCAATGATTTCCAAGTACTATTCCACCCCTGGCCAGTACATTCATTTAGTCAATCACAGAGTCCCTCTTCTCAAATGGAGATTAGTTTCCAATCATAAACAAAGGACATTCATTTGGTCAGTCACAGAGCACAAAAGAGTCAAAAGTTTCCCACCCCTGGATCACAGCTGAAAATGCCATCTAAACCCAGAGTTACAACAAGCTTAAGCCCAGCATTTAATACCCAGAGAGAGGTCTTTTCTTCATCTTGACCCAAGGCAAGTTCTCAGCAATCTCTGTTCCTGGGGAGACAAAGCTTGTAACAAGGCCACAGGATACATTGCCAGTGTCCTCATTAATTCATTCTCTGTCTGCAGAACAGTCCTAGGACCCCTGAAAACATTAGCAAAATCCTCTTCCAGGATTTCTGTAAACATACAAGAAAATCCTTCTTCAGGGCTTCTGAACCAACAGTAAGGCACCAGAACCTCTGCAACAACAGCACTGGCCTTCACCAGTGGAAGAATCTGGTAAAACAAATCAAAACAAAGTACCAGCCTCACAGCCATGTCTCCTCAGTCCTTGGCAGCTCTCAAAAGTCCTGGGCAGCTCAAACTGGCCCTCAGCAATCCTCTCTCTCTCTTTCTCTCTCTCTCTGCCTCCACGATGCTGCTTCCAAAAGTTCTTCTACCTCTCTCTTTCTGCTTGTGCCTCTCTAAATCCATGGCACCAGCTCTCCCAGTTCAGCCCTCTCAACAAGTCCATCCCACAAGTGGGATTCACAAGCTCTGGGTTTTAACACTCAACCCAAAAACCAAGCCAATACAGGAAGATCTTTAAATTCCATTACTATTACAAGGAGTGACTTACTAGAGCAGGGGTTGGGAACCTCTGGCTTCGAGGTCGAAGGGCTGCACTTGAGGACCTAGAGAGCCACATGTGACCTCCAAGCCACAGGTTCCCCTCCCCTGTACTGGAGTCTGTCCAGCAGCAGATAAGTGAAGCAGCCAAGAAACTGTGTCCAACAAGAGATGGTATGATGATAATAACAAACAACATTTATATAGTGTGTACCAACTGCCAGGCACTGTGCTAGGCACTTTACAAATATTATCTCAGTTTATTCTCACAATAACCCTGGGAGGTAGGCACTAGCAGTTTCCCCATTTTACAGCAGAAGAAACCTTGAGGCAAACAAAGGGTGAGTGACTTACCTTGGGGCACAGAGCTAGTAAGTGTTGGAGGTCAGATTTGAAATATGGTCTTCTACCCCTCTCCACTATGCCCCCTAGCAGCCTAACTGAACAACTTATCCTTCATTTTTGCCATACCTAGAAGTGAACATGAACTTATAGTAGCCACTTGAAGTTTGAGTTCACTTTCTTCAGGGACCAAGGTAGGTAGAATAAAGAGTATGTTCCTGTTGGGTCAGATTTAAGAGTCCCATGGGGTAAAAGGAAAATAAATAAGTGAAGGATGTGCATGGGCTATATAGTGAGAATAGTATACCAAAGCAACAAATCATCATTTCCAGGATATTTTATTCCATGTTTCATCTCCTGTCTTCTTCCTGCCTCTTCTCCCCTTTTTCTTTTCCCTTCCTTCTCCTGCTTTCCCTCCAAATCAATCTAATCTAATAACAGATCACAGATTCCATGTTTTTTTCCCCTCTTAATTCTTGTATAACTTGATTATAAATAATAAAAGGAAAGATACTTTCTAGTATTTTCTATGTCTTTTATATCCATTAGCTATTTGGAAAAAGGGTTCCACAGAAGAGGCATTTAATAAGTTTTATTGACTGATTAGGGCTATATACTTGCCTAACTTACAGAGTATGAGCCCCACACCCAGGCTGATTTTAGGAATGTTTGTGAGGTTCTGTGGGAGAGCTCTGCTGCAAAAAAAAAAAAAAAAGAATTTAAAAAAATCATTCTTTTGAGTTAAAGTTTCTTTCTTCTTTTAAAATGCAAATCCTGAGATAACATCCCTGAGATCTGGTTGGGAAGGAGAGCTGAAAGAGGATTGAGGTTTCAGAAAGGAGAGGCTGAAAGTATCGAAATAAACCTTATCAAGAAGTTGCCTAATTTCTCACACAGGATAGATAGAAAATTTCTGTATCACTTGGCAAAGGCATGGACATTTGAAGTGAATGCAATATTGTACAGAGTTCCTATGTGTATTTTGATGTGAAAAATTAAAAAAAATTGCTGGAATCTAATATTATCATGTGATTAAAAAAAGTGATGAGGAACAATTAGGCAGTACAGTGGATAGTGCTATTGGTGGAGCCTGGAGTCAAGAAGCCCTGAGTTCAAATGTGATCTCAGACACTTGGTAGCTGTGTGACCCTGGAGAAGTCATTTAACACTGTTTGTTCCTGTTTCCTCATCTAAAAATGAGCTGGAAAATGAAATGTCAAACCACTCCAGTATCTTTTTTTCTTTTTTAAGCAATCGGGGTTAAGTAACTTACTCAAGGTCGTCCCAACACTGGAGCCAGTGCTCTTACTCGCTGAGCCACCTGGCCGCCCCTAAGCAATTGGGGTTAAGTAACTTGCTCAAGGTTACACGGCCAGGTGTTTCTGGGTGGGTGCTAAGTGTCTGAGCCCGGGATTCGATATCCAGGTCAGTCTGACACTGGAGCCGGTGCTCTTACTCGCTGTGCTACCTGGGCGCCCACTCCAGTATCTTTTTAAAGAAAACTGCAAATGGGGTCATAAAAAGTCAGACAACAGCCACAAAGAAATGACAACTGTGAAGAATTCAGAAAAACTTGGAAAATCTTATAGGAATGGATATAGAATATAGAACTAGGGGAAAATTTTGCATGATGACCAAACTAATGGGAAGGATAATGGTCTTCTGAAAAGTAGTTAAAGTAGATACAAGTTGTGATTTGAAAGGACTGATAATGAATTTTACCTTTAGCAGAGAAGAGGTCATTGGAAATTGTCATTGGTGGGTGAACAACAAGGCTTGATGGAGCTACATCAAACTTTCCCTGATTCTTAAATTTACAGAAAATTCTTGCATTTTCTTTATATTCTTTAAATTTAAACGAACATTTACTCCTGGGAAATTGGCAACAAATCAAAGTATAACTTATTGGTTTGTTAATTGTCTGGACTTCAGAAAGTGATAGAGAAAATACTAATAATGTGGATTAAACTGAAACATGTATCTTAGGCTTGTGCTGTCTCCCCCACTGTATCAGCAATGCCATATTCACAATGCCTATAGAGATTACAAATAT
>NW_027187336.1:15220388-15240284 GCF_028583685.1 Petaurus breviceps papuanus
ACCTCAGGCAAAGGTCCTCCTCTCCCCACTCACAGCAACCACCCAGCATCCTGGAAGCACGCTCCCAGCAGCTCTGGCCTCTGGCAGTCCTCAGGAGGAGTCCTAACTAAAAAAAAAAAAAAAAGGGCAACTGCCAACCGCAGGACCGTTAGCTCGGCTTTTCACTTTCTCTTGCTCTGCTATGTCAGCACGTCCATGGGGCATGGGAGATCTTTAAATCCCATAACCCTTACACCCACTCAGCTGTTCAACATTTACCAACACCCCCACATCTGTAAAAAAAAAAAAGTGAGGAAGGAGACACATTTTCACATCTGGTGACAGTGATCATTTGTTGCATTTGACTGGACTTATTTGTTATCAGGGAAGGTAACATACTTGTAAGTAGTAGGGGAAGGCCAGAAGAGGTATTGGGAGGTGACGAGGAGAGGGAGAAATAAAAGAGAGAAAGAGAATCGAAAGAATATTTAATTTTTTTTAAATGGAAGAAGTTAGAATAGATACTCATGAAACATTTTTATCAAGCTGAAGGCTAATTAAATTTACTTTAAAAATTCTGAAGTATATTGTCTATAAAATTATTCCTACAAATATCAAAATCTAAGTTCTATTTATATTTAACCCTGAGTTCTCCACACATTAATAAATCTGTGATATTGATATGGATATTCTCTCCAGCTCTATACTTTGCAATCCAAATGTATTTTCCCATCCTGTGCTATATTGTAGAATTGTTCAACTTGGGTTCCTTGAGAACTCAGGGAGAATTTTATGCTATTTGCCTGAGTTTTCTCACCTGCAAAAATGAACTGGAGAAGAAAATGGAAAATCACTCCAGTATCTTTGGCAAGAAAATCCCAAATAGTGTAACAAAAAGTCAGGGGGAAGGAGTCAAGATGTCGGAGTAGAAACAGGACTTCTGCTGGGCTCCAGCTCCCATCACCTCCAATTCATGCAAAAGGTGACTCTGAACAAATTTTGGAGGTACAGAACCCACAAAATGACACAGAGAAGCTAACCTCCCCACTAAAGACAGCCCAGCAGGCCAGCAGGGAGAAGACAGTGCCGCACTCTGGGAGCCGACCCCAGCCCCACAGGAGCCAGAGGTTTTAGCCCAGGGCAGGCCTGACCAGCCACTGGCTGGAGAGACTTCAGATCACCAGCAGCTGTGGCGGTTTCCAGAATTATCAACCCATATATGCTAAGGACAAAGTGAGGGGTCACTGCAGTATGGACTTTGGGATCCAGTAGTTGGGGAGTGTGGTTGGTTTTTATCCCCTGGAGGCACCACAGTGGCACAGCCACCACCAAGTGGCAGCTTCAGCTCCTGGTCTGCAGACTGAAGGGAGACCAAGTGACCAGTCTGAGGGGTAATTGCTCTTGCTTTAATCTGCTTCGATGTGGATTGCAGTCTGGGGTGAAGGTCCTGGGGTGTATGACCAGCTTGTTAGAGTGTGTAGAGGCTTCAGAGAGGGCAGCCAACTGACCCCTTCAGCTACAGAGAAAACCCCAGAGTTTGGAACAAAGCTCTTCTGTCTGGTAGCAGAGTCCTACTATGGCAAAAAGCACAAAAGTCAAGTAATTGAGTGGCAACATGAGTAAATGAGAGAAGCAAAGAAAACAGAGGAATCCAACATTAGACTCCTATTTTGGTGACAAAAAGGCTCAAAGCATGGAACAGGAGGAAGAGAGTGAAGTCAGAACTCCTGCACCAAAAGCTTCCAGGAAAAATACGAGCTGGTTACAGGCCATAGAGGAGCTTAAAAAGGATTTTGAAAACCAAGTAAGACAAGTGGAAGAAAAATTGGGAAGAGAAATGAGAACAATGCAAGAAGATTATGAAAAGAGAGAAAAAGAAGAAAAAAAGAGAAAAGAGAAAAGAAAAAACAACCTGATTGAAGAAAATAACACCTTGAAAATAGACTAACTCAAATGGCAAAAGAGGTTCAAAAAGACAATGAGGAGAAGAATGCCTTAAAAAGCCAAATTTTCCAGATGGAAAAAGAATCTCAAAAGCTCACTGAAAAGAATCATTCCCTCAGAATTATATTGGAGCAAATGGAAGCTAGTGACTTTATGAGAAATCAAGATACTATTAAACAGATTCAAACAAATGAAAAAGTAAAAGGCAATGTGAAATATCTCATGGGAAAAACCCCTGACCTGGAAAATAGATCCAGGAGAGATAATTTTAAAATTATTGGACTACCTGAAAGCCATGATCAAGAAAAGAACCTAGAAATTATTCTTCAAGAAATTCTCAAGGAAAATTGCCCTGATGTTTTAGAACCAGAGGGTAAAATAGAGGTTGAAAGAATCCACCAATCACCTCCTGAAAAAGATCCCAAAAAGAAAACTCCTAGGAATATTATTGCCAGATTCCAGAATTCCCAGATCAAGGAGAAAATATTACAAGCAGCCAGAAAGAAACAATTTGAATATTATGGAAAAACAATCAGGATAACACAGGATCTGGCAGCTTCTAAACTGAGGGATCAAAGGGCTTGGAATATGATATTCCAGAGGTCAAAGGAGTGGGTTTAAAACCAAGAATCACCTACCCAGCAAAACTAAGTATCATGTTTCAGGGGAAAATACGGTCATTCAGCATTCTTGATGAAAAAAACAGAATTGAATAGAAAATTTGACATTCAGATACAAGAAGCAAGAGAAGCATGAGAAGGTAAACAGGGAAAAGAAATCATAAAAGGAACTTATCAAAGTTGAACTATTTACATCCCTACAAGGAAAAACGATAATTATAACTTATGAAACTGTTCTCAGTATGAGAATAATTGAAGGGAATAGAAACGTACATATATTATTTATATATATATATATATATATATATACACACACATACATATATGTCTATATAGGAGGGAATATGAGTGTATGAATACATATGTGAATGTGTGTATATATGTGTACAGGTATACATAGATAGAGGGCACAGGACCAGTTTAATGGGAAGGGATCATACTTAAAAGGTGAAAGTAAGAGGTGAGAGAGGAATATAATGAGAAGAGATAGGGAGAGACAGATTGGGGTAAACTATCTCATATAGAAGAGGTAAGGGAAAATGGTTACAATGGATGGGAAGAACAGGAAGTCAAAAGGGAAACGGCAAAACTTATTCTCATTGAATTTGGCTTAGGGAGGGAATGACATACACACTAAATAGGGTATCTCACCCTACAGGAGAGTAGGGGGGAAGGGGATGAGAGGGGGGATGATGGAAGGGAGGGCAGACTGGCAGGGAGGGAAGTTGGAAGCACCCACTTTTGAATAAGAACAGGATCAAAGCAGAGAACAGAACAAGTGGGAGGTAGGATAGGAGGGAGGGAAATATCTTTTACAATATATCTACTGTGGAAATATTTTGCATAGCTACACATGTACAACCTATATTGAATTGTTTATCTTCCCAGTAAGGATGGAAGGGAATGAATCTGGAATTCAAAGTTTTAAAATCAAATGTTTAAAAAAAATATATATATATATATACACACATACATATATATATATATATATATATACTATTATCAAATTTTTTTACATGTAGAAGGGAAATAAAATATAAAATAAAATAAAAGGGAAATAAAATATAAGATATATGCACTGGGGATCCACCGTGCCCTACTGGAAAGTGGGAGGGGTTTGGGAGAAAATATGGAAGAGAACAGATTGGAGCAGGGGATATCCAGTGGGATTGCTATTTTAGGGTGTTGGGTAGGGGAAAAACGGGAAGAAAATTTTTAACTCAAAATCTTGCAGAAATGAATGATGTAAACTAGAAGTTAATAAAGCATTTGATAAAAAAAAATGTCAGACAGGACTGAAACAACTCAACAAACTAGTAAGAGTAAACCACAAAATTAGGCTTATACAGCTTGTTTCAGGCCTGCTTAGAGGATATGACCAATTAGCAGCATTCTGTGACATTTGAATAGACTGAGGAAATACCAGCATCTGTGGGGTCTAGGACAGCTAAGCTTGGCCTGGTGCCAGAGGGTTTTGTGTATTTGGCCTAAGCAGGATAGGGGTAGTTGAGCCTTTTTGTTAGTCATTCTGCAGTAGAAAGGGGGGACTTGAGAGGGGTTCATGAAACTCTGCCAAACAACATATTTGAATAACTAAGTTATTTTTCCTTTTAGTTATCCATGGATAGCAACAGAGGGTAGTGGGAAAAATATTGTATTTGGAATCTGAGGACCTAGGCTCAAATCTCAGCTCTAACACTTACTACCTGTATGATATCAGGTAAGTTACTTAATCTCTTTAGGCTTAGTTGTTTTTTTTTATCTATAACATGGGAGAGTAGGGTTAGAATGACTTCAGAGATCCCTTCTAAATCTCAATCAATGATTCTTTGATATGCAGTAGCCTAAACTTCAGGAAATTTATGAAAACTGATATTATAATATCAGTTTAAACAGTCACAACTTCCAAAGGAATTGGCATTATTCAATTAACACCTTAGAGGCATCCAGTTTTTGTATAGGACTAAAATTAACAGGGGAGAAAGAGAAAGTCAGTGATGAAAATGAGTTCTTGAGAGTCTCCTTAGAAGACAGCAATGACAGGTCACCCTTAAATGAGCTTACTTCAGATCTTAGAGTTGCAAAATGAACATCCCCACCCTCCCAAAGCCAATGCATGAAGCATGGCCAATTATAGTAAACATGAATCAGCTTGTTAGGGCTTTAACAGCTATAGTCCGTTGTCATAGGTGAATTGGGCAGTATTCCAACCTGCCTTAGTCTGAAAATAAACATATATTCAAATGATGGTAAATAATTACCTAATGGGAAACTTGTGTGGCCCACAGGACTGTCAAACTTCAGAAACCAGTTTAGACTGGTACCTCTGGCCCTTTTGGCTCCATCTCTCCCAGCCAGCCACACAGAGTTATACACACACATACACACACTGCTACATATCTCATAAGAATTCTTTTTGGCACAGTGGTCCCCACAGGAGTCCAGGTGAGTTGCTTAAATACTGATTATAACAATGTCCAGAAATGTCAGGCATCATTTCTGCAGGAGCCTGATAACTCTATCAGGCCCTGCTCATTCAAATCACTCCCAGAGGCCTACGTTTCATCTTCAGCTTGAGGCAGCCCTCAGTGGTTGAACTGGGTATGAGAAATGGAGATAAGTGTTCACTATAATTATAGAAATATGTTTGTGCTGCCGTAATTAGGCTTGTGTCAGTGTTTCTATTAACCTTTATGTTGCCAGTATTTTTCCACTTGGCATTCCAAGTGAGTAATGTCATTTAAATGGGGGGATGGGGAGAAGAGGAAGAACCTCACAAAACAACAGTCTGAGTTTTGGGCTCATGAAAGGGGCAAGAACTGACATCACTGGGAACTTGAGCTCTCATCTCTCCATCAAACAAGTAGAGCAGGCGCTAGTACAAGTTTACAAGGGTGGCTCCCACACCACTCATTTTATTTCTCTGTCGTTGAAACCACTTCTGATAGGGAGAAGAAGCTCCTGTCTCCAGAGGACAATAGAATCCGAGAGCCAGGAGAGACTTCATGAGCTCATCAGACCCATTCCAATACTACCCATTACCCAATACTAGGTTAACTCATTCAAAAGTGATGGCTATGCATCCCTGCTATGAAACTGACTGCAGAAATGAACAGGGGAAATTAATGCCTTTTCTTTATATAACACATATTCCAAATGACTTTTATATATTATTTGATGTGATGCTCATAGCAACCTATGAGGAGGGTAGAAGACATATTATTGTCATCATTTGATGAGGAGATTGAAATACACCAAGGTTTTCCAGTTGGCAGAAAAGCCAAGGCTTCTGAGGTTGTCAGTCCAGAATACCTGCTAACCAACCAGGATAAGAGGAGACCCTATTTTAACTAATTCCCTTATTCCATTCACCAGTGTATTTTGTTCCTCAGACACCATGCCAGTTAAAAAAAAACCTACCCTTTTTTTGGAGGGGGAGAGAAGAGGGAGAAAGAATTATGAATGTGCATTATTCTCAAAAGCTGTTATTGGATTGTGATTTTCACTTTTTTTTCCTGTGAAAGATTTGGGAGACAGATGGTATCTAGCAGTATAGTTAACCAACCCCCCCAAAAAAAAAGAATGAAAAGAAAAAGAGGGCCATTGAAGCATTTTAAATGCACAACAGAGAAATGAAGAAAGTACAGAATGAAATATAAATAAAATAGCTCTAAAAGTAACATGCTGAATTGATTGTATGCTTTTAAAAAAAGCAAATTGTACATAAGAGTCATGGTTTCGAGACATAATCTTTTTCTGCTCTACTTTGTATATGGAAATTTCTTTTTGCTGGTGTTAAGGTCAGATTTTTAAAAGTTAAGCTTGAAAAAAGAATATTTACATATCCTTTGTGCACATAGTATGGATCCCTCTGTGTCCTTCAGTGACCTGCTCCATCATCCAAACACTAAATGCTAAAGTTCTTTGTCCAACTCTCAATTTCAGAAACATTTATTAAAAGTTCCTGTGATATACTAAGTACTCTCCTCTAGGTGCTAGAAATACAATAATTACAAAGACAGACAACTCTGCCTTTAAGGAATTTCCAATCCATGGGGTATGTGAATAATGGAAATGTGAATGCATAATTTAAGTAAGAGTAGGATTAAGGGTATAGCTGTGGTCAAAAAGTCAGGAAAGACCACTTCCAGCTGGGAGGAAGAAGACAGTACAAGGAAGACTCCATGAAGGAAGGGCATCTGAATTGGACTTTGAAGTAAATTCAGCAAGTGAAGGTTACTGAAGTGGAGTTGGGAGGGGGCGGGGGGGGAGTCTACTCTAGGCATGAAAGGTGATGTCTAGAAAATTACTCAAGGTTGGAGATGGCAACAAGAAATTGGGAAAGCAATGAATAGACAGATTTAGCTGGAGCACAACGAAAGGCATGAAAACAAATAACATAAAATATTACAAGAAAGATTAGTTGATGCTAAATTATTGAAGGCTTTGAAAATAAGGTAAAGTCTGTATACTATTAGGCCCAATAGGGAGCCACTTAGCGTTTTAAGCAAGAGAGTCAGAAGCAATGTGTAAATGATGGGTTGGCAAGGGGAGAAACTTGAAACAAGTAGAACAGTTAAGAGAGTATTATAATAGTAGAGGTGAAAGGTAAGAAGTGTCTAAACTAGAAATGGTAGCAGTGGAAAGGAGAAGAACTGAGAAGTATATTGTGCTTGGCCACTGATTGGAAATGAACATTTAGAGAGAAGATTAAATTTCAAGCCCAGGAAACTAAGAGAATGGAAAAGTAGTAGTAGTATCACTGACAAAATTAGGGAAGCCTGACATATATGAATCACTTTGTATACCAATAGTTTACTGAACCTTGAACTCTCTAAAGTTTAAATCTAAGTTCACTTGAAAACCTCTTGGGAATTAGCCAGCCTATAAACTGAACTTTCTCTTTCTTATTGTATTTGATTTGTTATATATAATCATGAATTTAGTCCATACTGTGCAATACCTTACCTATTCCTATACCCCACCTCCTAAAAGAATCTGATGATTTAGAAAATTACAATGATTTGGACCCACATGCCTTGGAGTTCAAAACTCTTACTATGTAAACTTGATTGGAGATATTGTGATCAAATCACATCTTGAAGCTAGTTTATAGAGGTTCAGAGATTGTTCAATGGCCCAGCCCAAATTTCAAGTAAAAACCATAGGTATAATTCAAGTCAATGTTTGCATAGCTTGGGTTGAATTTCAAAAAAGGCAGGGCTAAATTTCAAATGACCTTGAACTAGATGAGATTTTCCTTCAGGTTTAAGGATTTCATCTGAACTCAGGGGACATGTAAACCTGAGTGTGGGAAAAGGGAAAAGAGAAAGAGAGGGGGAAAAAGTTGTCTATTAATTAAAAAGAACAATGTCATGAGATTTTCCTTATGTTTGGCCCATGGAATGTGATCTGGACTCTTGAGCAGAAAGTTCTTTGTGAGTGATACCAAAAGGCTAAAGGCACAAAGCAGGAGAAAAGGCCCAAGTTCCACTGCTCTGATTAAGATCCCTCCAACACTTCCCTTCTCCCATGATCTCTCACCCTTCTCTGTACAAGCCATTGCAAGTATATTCCACCTCTGGCAACAATTAGCACTATATTATTTACAGTCATACAGTCTAGGCAGAGGCCTAGAAAAATTCCTAGCTTCTTTCAAGGTTCATTTCAAAGGCCACTACCTATAAAATTCCTATCCAGATTTCCCTAGTTGGTTCTTTCTCCTCCTTCTCCAGCCTGGAAACTTTGTACAGATTTGGCATTTACTCATTTACATACATATTGTTTACCTTCCATCTCCACAAATACATAGGATATAGACTCCATGAAGTCAGGGACTATTTCCAGGGTGTGTGTGTGTGTGTATGTGTGTGTGTGTATGTGTGCATGTGTGTGTGTGTGTCTGTGTCTCTGTGTTCCCAGCACTTAGAACAGTGCCTATCCTTTAATAGGTGTGTAATAAATATCTGTAAAATTAAGGAATGACTGATTGAATAAATGGATATTGGGCTTATTGAGCTTACTATCCTGAAAGTTCCTTGAGGGCAAGGAATGTCTCTAGTGCTTTGTTGGTATCTCTTCTAATACCTGGCCTGATATGGCCACACAGAAGATACTCAAATGAATATATCGATTAAGAACAAGAAAAAAGAAATTATTCAGAATAGTTAAAGAGGATGGAATAAATAGAATTAGAAAAGGAAGAAAGATGGGAAGGAAGGAGAATGAGGAGAAAGAATAGGAAGATAATGAAGGTAAAGAACATATAAAGTGAAGAAACAGTTGTTGCCAATGATAGTCCAGCTACACTAATTATCAGTACATTCTAAGTATTTTAAATACTGGTACTGTTTTTTCTAAAGACATGATGGCTGGTAGTCTTATTTAAAAGGTGGGGTTTGGAAAGAAATAGATCATTGAAAACACTTTGAAGTAATTTTCAATTATCCTAGACATAGAAAAATGTGTTATTTTATGCTTCATAATAGTTAATTATAAGATAAAACACTCAAAACAGAAAATTCAAATGGACAATATCTATCTTCACTGATAATGAACTGAGTAGAGATATAAGCATGCTCTTTGATGAAAGGAATTGGTTGGAGATTGGATGGGAGAGCAGGGATCAGAGAGTTGTTTTGTAATAAGTTTAAAGGACTAAACTGAAGTCATTGAGGCATGTGTTCACCCCCTTCCCTTATGCTCTGTTTCCTGGTGCTCAAGGCTGAAACATATAATGTATCAGGAAATATGCCATTCACAAAACATTTCCCTTGGAGCATGGATGCCTCCATTTCTATGGGGTATCAATACTCACCTTTTAATTAAGTGCTAATCATTAGCCATAGTGGAACAAACATGAAAATTTTAAAATTATAATGAGTGGACAAAATAAATTTACAATTTACCTTTCACTCTCCACCCTCCAACCCATTCCAGCAACAAGATTTGGTTATTTTGATTTTGTTTTTACAGCCATTATCACAATTATACTATACAACATTAAGTTTCATGTTTTCTTTTCCATATTTTTGCACTAACAAGCTCCCAGGCTAAGTGCTGGCCAGTCTCAACACTTGTATACCCCTGGAGGTGGGTAGCAAAGCTGAAACTACCCACATATGCCTCCATGTTGTCCTTCCATGTCATCAAATTAAGGATGGCAAGGAAGATTTCTCCATGACCTAGTCATCACAGTACAGAGAGCCCTAGACGTAGCATCAGAAATATCTGAGTTTAAATCATACCTCAAACACTAGCTAGCTTTGTGACACTAGACAACTCACTTAACCAGTTTGCTCATCTATAAAATAGGTATAATAACAGCACCTAGCTTCCAGAATTGTTGTGAGGGTAAAATAAGATAATATTTTAAAGCATTTGGAATCCTTAAAGCCCTATATAAATGCAAGTCATTATTATGAGGCAGTAGCTGCGGGCTTTAGCATTAAGAACTGCTTCACTTGAGGCCCAGAAGGGGCCTGATCAACTCGGAGGGCAAGTCTTCCCACCAACAACAAGGGCCATTACCAGCCTATCACCAAAGGGCTGGGACTGGAAAGAGCAAGGTAAGAATCAAATACAGGGGCCCCTGTCCTAGACAGCAAATACTCCTGGGGCTACCACTTCATAGCCCAGAAATTAAAAAAAAAAAAGCCCCTATCAGGACCTCCATAGACCAGGATGACAGTGAACCTCACCTGCTCCAAACTCCCCCTCTGACCCTGAAAACAAAGTAACTCTTGCCCCAGGGCAAAACCCTCTACAGTAAAGGCTTGGGATCCTAGAGGAAGGGCATGGCTAGGGCCTTGCCTCAAAATGGGTAGAAAGCAGACTACAAAGACAAAGATTCTAAAGTCCTAATATCCTTGGAGGGAGGAACCAAACTCAGAGGGAAATAATGTGGACTCCACACCCACAGCTGAAAAAACCACAGGGAATGGGTCCCAAGCACAGAAGGCTCTCCTAGATGAGATCAAAAGGAACTTTGAAAACTGAATGAGAGAGATAGAAGACAAAATGAATAATTCTCTCAAAACCAAAATAGCAGAATTCAAAAAACATTATAATGAGGAAAACATCTCTCTAAAAAGAAAAGTGTATGATATGGAAAAGGAGCTTCAAAAATTAACCAAGGAAAATGATTTGCTAAAAACTAGAATCAACCAAATTGAAACTAATAACTCTATGAGGAACCAAGAATTAGTCAAACAAAACAACAAGAATGAAAAATTAGAAAAAGAGGTAAATTACCTCAAAGAAAAAATAACTGACCTGGAAAACAGATCCAGGAGAGATAATCTGAGAATCCTAGGCCTACCAGAAAATTATGATGAAAAAATGAACCTGGACAACATTCTCCAAGAGCTCGTTAAGGAAAACTGCCCTGAGATACTAGAACCTGAAGGTAAAATAGATATCGAGAGAATCCACCGGACACCTGCTGAAAGAGATCCCAAACTGAAAAGTCCTTGAAATGTTGTGGCCAAACTCCAGAACTTCCAGATAAAAGGGAAAATACTTCAAGTGGCCAGAAAGAAAGAATTCAAATATCAAGGGTCCACAGTGAGGATTGCACAGGATTTGGCAGCCTCTACACTGAAAGATCGGAGGCAGTGGAATACAATTTTGCAGAAGGCAAAAGAGCTTGGGTTACAACCAAGGATCACATACCCAGCAAGACTGAGAATATTCTTCAAGGCAAAGAGATGGTCATTCAGTGATATAACAGGGTTCCAGACGTTCCTGTTAAAAAAGCCAGAACTCAATGGAAAATTCAACCTCCAATTACAAGACACAACAGTGACATAGAAAGGTAAACAAGGAAAACACATGCACCCTGCTATTTGATAAGAGCAAACTGGTTGTAGACAGAGGGTATGAGTATAAAATACACAAAATGATGATTAAAAAAAAATCTTATTAAGGGCTACAAAGGGATTGCAATGGAAGAATGGGAATGAATGAGTGGAAAAGGGTAAATTATGCCACACAAAGAGGCATAAAAACTGTATAGCAGAGGAAATAAAGGGAGGGAGAGGGGAATCATATGAGCTTTTCCCTGATTGATTATGGTGCAAGGAGCAAATAACAACCAGTTAAGCATAGGACTCTATGGAGAACAAACGCAAAAAGTATCATTTCAGAGGGAAAGAGGGGAGAGAGAGGAGCTTCGTTCGCATGAGATTTGTTCCTGTCACTCTTGGTTCGAACAAGAAATAACATACTTCATTAAGCATAAAAATATCATACAGGAAGTAGGAAGGGGAAAGGGCTATGAAAGGGGGGGGTAGTTAGTAGGGAGGGAAGATGTAAGGGGAAAGGGGAGGTAAAGGGAGGGGGGATAATAAGGGAATACTGAGGGAGGCAGTGGTCAAAAGGAAAACTATTAAGGGAGGGAAGGGAGAAGGGGGACAACTATGAACATTAAGAGAGGCGGGAATAGGATAGAGGGAAAGAAACAGATAACAATCATAACTGTAAATGTGAATGGAATGAACTCTCCCATAAAACGGAAATGGATAGCAAAATGGATTAGAAATCATAATCCTACAATATGCTGTTTACAAGAAACATATCTGAAACAGAGGGATATACACAAGGAAAGGTAAAAGTCTGGAGTAAAATATATCGTGCCCAAGCTAAAGTAAAAAAAAGCAGGGGTAGCAATCCTTATCTCAGATAAAGCAAAAGCAAAAATTGATCTAATTAAAAGAGATAAGGAAGGAATCTATATCCTGTTAAAAGGCACCATCGAGAATGAAGCAATATCACTACTTAATATATATGCACCAAGTGGTATAGCATCCAAATTCCTAGAGGAGAAGGTAAAGGAATTAGAGGAAGAAATAGATAGCAAAACTATATTAGTGGGAGACCTTAATCTCTTCCTCTCTGAACTTGATAAATCTAACCTCAAAATAAACAAGAAAGAAGTTAAGGAGGTGAACAGGGTTTTAGAAAGGATAGGTATGATATATCTCTGGAGAAAACTGAATGGGGATAAAAAGGAATGTACTTTCTTCTCAGTGGTTCATGGCATATAATCAAAAATTGACCATGTTCTAGGGCATAAAAACCTCACAATTCTATGCAGTAAGGCAGAAATATTAAATGCATCCTTCTCAGATCATGATGCAATAAAAATTATATGCAATAAAGGGCGATGGAAAGACAGACTAAAAACTAATTGGAAATTAAACAATTTAATCCTAAAGAATGAGTGGGTCAAACAAGAAATTATAGAAACAATCAGTAATTTCATTCAAGAGAATGATAACAATGAGACAACATAACAAAATTTGTTGGATACATTAAAGGCAGTTCTTATGGGAAGATTTATATCCCTGAGTGCATACATGATTAAATTAGAGAAAAGGGAGGTCAACGAATTGGGCATGCAATTAAAAAAACCTAGAAAAAGAACAAATTCAAAATCCCCAATTAAATTAGAAATATTGAAAAACAAAGGAGAGATTAATAAAATTGAAATTAAAAAAACTATTGAATTAATAAATAAAACTAAGAGCTGGTTTGATGAAAAAACCAACAAAATTGATAGACCCTTAGTCAATATGATAAAAAAAAAGAAGAAAAGCAGATTATGAGTATCAAAAATGAAAAGGGTAAATCTACCTCCAGTGAAGAGGAAATCAAAACAATAATTAGGAATTATTTTTCGCAATTGTATGCACATAAATTTGACAATCTTAGGCAAATGGATGAATATTTAAATAATACAAGTTGCCAGGGGCGGCCAGATAGCACAGAGAGTAAGAGCACCAGCTCCACTGTTGGGATGACCTGGGGATCAAATCTGGGCTCAGATACTCAGCTCCACACCCACAAATAACTGGCTGTGTAACCTTGAGCAAGTTACTTAACCCTGATTGCTTTAAAAAAAATACAAGTTGCCCAGATTAACTGAAGAGGAAGTAAATTACTTAAATAACCCCATCTCAGAAAAAGAAATTGAACAAGCCATCAGTCAACTCCCTAGGAAAAATCTCCAGGGTCAGATGGATTTACTAATGAATTCTATCAAACATTTAAAAAACAATTGATTCCAATACTCTACAAACTATCTGGAAAAATTAGTGAAAAAGGAGTCCTACAAAATTCTTTTTATGACACAAATATGATATTGATACCTAAATCAGGAAGAGGCAAAACAGAGAAAGAAAATTATAGACCAATCTCCCTCATGAATATAGATGCAAAAATTCTAAATAAAATACTAGCAAAAAGACTACAGCAACTTATCTGAAGAATAATATATTTTGATCAGATAGGATTTATTCCAGGAATGCAAGGATGGTTTAATATTAGGAAAACCATTAGCATAATTGATCATATCAAAAATAAAACTGGGAGAAACCACATGATCATATCAATAGATGCAGAAAAGGCTTTTGACAAAACACAACATCCATTCCTATTAAAAACATTGGAAAGTATAGGAATAAATGGAGCCTTCCTTAAAATAATAGGTAGCATCTATTTAAAGCCATCAGCAAATATTATATGTAATGGGGAGAAACTGGAAGCATTTCCCATAAGATCAGGGGTGAAACAAGGGTGTCCACTATCACCGCTCTTATTAAATCTGGTACTAGAAATGTTAGCAATAGCAATTAGAGAAGAAAAAGAAATCAAAGGAATAAAATTAGGCAAAGAAGGGACCAAGCTATCACTCTTTGCAGATGATATGATGATATACTTAGAGAATCTTAGCGAATCGAGTAAAAAAGTACTTGAGACCATAAATAAATTTGGCAAAGTTTCAGGATATAAAATAAACCCACATAAATCTTTGGCATTCCTATATATTTCCAATGAAATTCAACAGCAAGAGATAGAAAGAGAAATCCCATTTAAAGTTACTGTAGACATTATAAAATATTTGGGAATCTACCTGCCAAAACAAACCCTGGAACCTATATGACCGTAACTACAAAGCACTTTTCATACAAATAAAGTCAGATCTAACTAATTGGAAAAATATCAATTGCTCATGGCTGGGTCAAGCTAATATAATAAAAATGATAATTTTACCTAAATTAAATTATATATTTAGTGCCATACCAATTAATGTTCCAAAACACTACTTTATAGGGCTAGAAAAAATAGTAACAAAATTCAATTGGAAGAATAAACATTCCAGAATATCAGGGGATTAATGAAAAGAAATGCCAGGGAAGGTAGACTAGCTATACCAGATTTCAATCTGTATTATAAAGCAGCAGTCATCAAAACTACTTGGTACTGGCTGACGAATAGAGGAGTGGATCAGTGGAATAGATTAGGCACACGAGACTCAGAACTCAATGACTATAGTAATCTATTGTTTGATAAACCCCCAGACCCTGGTTTTGGGGATAAGAACTCACTATTGGACAAAACTGCTGGGAAAACTGGAATATAGTATGGCAGAAATTGGGCATCGACCATTATCTAACACCATATACCAAAATCAAGTCTAAATGGGTGCATGATCTAGGTATAAAGGTTGATACTGTAAGCAGTCTCCTAAAACAAGGAATAGTTTACCTATCAGACTTGTGGAGAGGGAAAGACTTTATGACTAAACAAGAATTAGAGAACATTATAAAATGTAAAATGGATAATTTTGACTGCATGAAATTGAAAAGCTTCTGTACAAACAAAGCCAATGTAACCAAGATTAAGAGGGAGGTGGGAAATTGGGAAAGAATCTTTATATCCTATGTCTCTGACAAAGGACTCATTTCTAAAATATACAGAGAAGTGAGTCAAATTTATAAGAATACAAGTCATTCCCCAATTGATAAATGGTCAAAGGATATGAACAGGCAATTTTCAGAGAAAGAAATTAAAGATATCTATAAGCACATGAAGAAATGCTCTAATTCACTATTGATTAGAGAAATGCAAATCAAAACAACTCTGAGGTACCACATCTCACCAGTCAGATTGGCTAAGATGACAAAACAGGAAAATGACAAATGCTGGAGAGGATGTGGGCAAATTGGAACACTAATGAATTGCTGGTGGAGTCGTGAACTGATCCAGCCTTTCTGGAGAGCAATCTGGAATTATGCCCAAAGTGCTATAAATACTTTCATATCCTTTGACCCTGCAATACCACTCCTAGGGTTATATCCCAAAGAGATCAAAGAAGTGGGAGGAAGACCCATATGTAGAAAAATGTTTATAGCAGCTCTTTTTGTGGTGGCAAAGAATTGGAACTTAAGGGGGTGCCCATCAATTGGGGAATGGCTGAACAAATTGTGGTATATGCATGTTATGGAATACTATTGTGCTACAAGAAACAAGGAGCAGATGGTCTTCATATTTACCTGGAGAGGCTTATACAAACTGATGCTGAGTGAGAAGAGTAGAACGAGAAGAAATTTGTACACAATTACATACACAATGTATGTGTGATGTCAAACTTTGATAGACTGGACTCTTCTCAGCAATGCAGTGATATAAGTCAATCCCAAAAGACTCATGATGGAGAGAAATATGTGCATCCAGAGAAAGTACTAGGAAGAACTGAGTTTATATCTAGGTGGAAGCAAAATACCTGATCTTTTTCCTTCTCTTGTTTGGTTTTATGTCCTCTTTACCATTTTTCATTCCATCTGATACAATCCGTCTTTATAACCTGACTAATGTATAATTTGAAAGTAGTTACAGATCCTATATTTTACTATATGCCACCATGGAGGGGAGGGAACGGAGGGGGACACAATGTGAAACTCAAGGAAATGTGGTATTGAATCCTGTAAACTAAAAAAAAAAAAAAACAAATTAATTAAACAATTAAAAACAAAAGAATTGCTTCACTCTCTACCTCCCTGAACCTATCTGAAGGCAACTGATAAATTCTGGGTTTAGATGACGAATTTCTACCATTGTCACAGAACAATTTTTCTAATTAGGAGAGGAAAATGGTGAATCATATAAAAATTCTTGTTGAAAGGCCTTCAGGAACATGTTATAAGCTAGGTGAATTTCCCTGAGCATCTCTTTGTTAAACTATGTTCTGTGCATTCCTAGTGAAGCTCTCTGTGCTGCTCCATGCTGACAACCCTGGGTGGTCTCAAGTATGTTCATGTATGCACACACATGCACACGCATGCATGCGAATGGAATGTTCTAACAGCCATAAATCTTTGTCACAAGGTCAGTCTCATTCACGGTCTTGCATCCTTAATATGATTTTCCAAGACATTCCCTGTTCTCTCAGGCCTTAAGATCCTGGAACTCAGAGGTTGTAAGATGATATTCAGATCTTGAAACTCTCTTCCTTTTCCCAGCTATGGGAATTTTGCAACTCATTGTGTAATAGTATCCCATTCTCAGTAAGGGTCTTATGGTTTATCCACAAATTTTCATCCCAATTTCAATAGCATATGTTCCAGGACTATTATTTAAACCTAAATTCACGATTTCAGTTTGGGCATTCTATTCACCAATGTAGACTGAAATTTTTTCTGTCATAGTGGAACTGACTTGGAACAGTACCCAGTTTGACTGGATATTAGAAATGATATGAGGTAGACATTCAACAGTTAACAAAAGGAAATTTTAGTTAGCCACAATAAAGAAAGAATATTTGACAAGAATACTCCAGCTCTTAACTTGAGTAGACCAAGCCCTGCCTCATCTGCATATTTTAAAGGAAAAACTATCTTAATCCATATTGGGGAGCAGGAACCCAAGTAGATAAAGGTCCTATCCCACCTTTTTATCCAGTTCACTTTCTGTCCTTGTCTCTTTCTATATCTATAAATCTTCCACAGAGAATTGACCCAAAGCACTTTAGTTCTTTTAATATCTGTTGTCTATTTATGCCCAGTAAGCATCACTCAATTATCTTCTGGGTCACTCCTCCTAAATCTCCTTTTTTATATTAATTAGGACCTTTTAGATCTTCCTATTTTCAAAGTACATCAAAGCCATTTGATTTCACTTGTGTGCCCACTCAGTCTTTGGATTCCAAAGTCAAGCATTTTAGTGATGTTCTCCTGGCACATTACAATCCCTTTTTCTTTGAACTTCTTATGTCCATGTCTTTATAATTCCCAATCTTGCAAAACTACATTTGCTTGGAGTAGAAGCACGACCTTCCCGCGGTTCTGGCTTCCACACTCTCCAATCCATGTAAAAAGGGGACTCTAAACAAACTTTGGAGCTGCAGAACCCACAAAATGACACAGAGAAGCTAACCTCCCGCTGAGAACAGCTCGGCAGGCCGGCAGGAATTGGCCAGCCCAGCGCTCTGGGAGCCCAGCCCAGCACCACACCAAGGCTTTAGCCCCAGGGCGGGCTTGACCAGCCACCAGCCAAAGGGACTCCAGATCAGCAGCAGCTGTGGCCATTTCCAAATTTATCAATACATAGATGCAAAGGACAAGGTGAGAGGCCAGTGCAGTCTGGACTTTGGGACCCAGTAAGTGGGAGTGCGTGGCTTTTACCCCCAGGGTGAGAAACCTCTGAGACGCAGCACAGCCTGCCAGTGCCACATGGCAGATTCAGCTCCTGGCCTGCAGAGTGTAGGGGGACCAAGAACAAGTCTGAGGGGTAATTGCTCTTGCTTTAACCTGCTTGGATCTGGATTGCAGTCTAGGGTGGAGGTCCCGGGGTGTGTGTCCAGCTTGCCAGAGCATGTGGAGACCTCAGAGAGGGCACCCATCTAATACATCTGGCAGCTGAGAAAACCCCAGCGTTTGGGATGAAAACTCCCCTGTCTGGTGGCAGAGTCCTACTGTGGCAAAAAGCCCAAAAGTCAAATAATTGAGTGGCAAAATGAGCAGGCAAAGGAAACAAAGCAGGCAGAAGATTCCAACATTACACTCCTATTTTGGGGACAAGAAGGAGCAAGGCATGGAACAGGAGGAAAACAGTGAAGTCAGAACTCCTGCACCAAAAGCTTCAAAGGAAAATACAAGCTGGTTAGAGGCCATAGAGGACCTTAAGAAGCAGATAAGAGAAGTGGAGGAAAAATTGGGAAGAGAAATGAGAACAATGCAAGAAAATTATGAAATGAGAGTCAACAGCCTGACTGAAGAAAATAATACCTTAAAAAACAGACTGACTCAAATGGCAAAGGAGGCTCAAAAAGGCAATGAGGAGAAGAATGCCTTAAAAAGTTGAATTTGCCAGATGGAAAAAGAATCTCAAAAGCTCACTGAGAAGAATCATTGCTTCAGAATTAGATTGGAGCAAATGGAAGCTAATGACTTTATGAGAAATCAAGATGCTGTTAAACAGATCCAAACAAATGAAAGAATAGAAGGCAATGTGAAATATCCCATGGGAAAAACCACTGACCTGGAAAATAGATCCAGGAGAGATAATTTAAAAATTATTGGACTACCTGAAAGCCATGACCAAAATAAGAACCTAGAAAGCATCCTCCAGGAAGTTCTCAAAGAAAACTGCCCTGATGTTTTAGAACCAGAGGGCAAAATAGAGGTTGAAAGAATCCACCAATCACCTCATGAAAAAGATCCCAAAAAGAAAACTCCTAGGAATATTATAGCCAGGTTCTGGAATTCCCAGATTAAGGAGAGAATATTATAAGCAGCCAGGAAGAAACAATTTGAATATTATGGAAACACAATCAGGATAACCCAGGATCTGGCAGCTTCTACACTGAGGGATCGAAGGGCTTGGGATGTGATATTCCGGAGGTCAAGGGAGCTGGGATTAAAACCAAGAGTCACCTACCCAGCAAAACTGAGTATCATGTTTCAGGGGAATATATGGTCATTCAGTGGAATAGAGGACTTTCAAGCATTCTTGCTGAAAAAAACAGAGTTGAATAGAAAATTTGACATTCAGATATAAGAAGCAAGAGAAGCATGAGAAGGTAAACAGGGAAAAGAAATCATAAGGAACTTATCAAAGTTAAACTATTAACATTCCTACGTAGAAAAACAATAATTGTAACTTATGAAACTTTTCTCAGTAGTCAAAGGGATTAGAAATATAGATATAGATATATGTCTTTATATGAGGGTATGCGGGCATATGAATACATTTGTGAATGTGTGTATACACGTTTACAGGTATACATAGATGGAGGGCACGGGACCAATTTAACAGGAAGGGATGATACTTAAAAGGTGAAATTAAGAGGTGAGAGGAATATAATGAGAGGAGATGGGGACAGACAGATTGGGGCAAACTATCTCATACAGAAGAGGCAAGGGAAAATGGTTACAATGGAGGAATAAACACAGTTTGTTCCTATTGAATATGGCTTGAAGAGGGAGGGAAATACACATTAAATAGGGGATCTCACCCTCCAGGATAATAGGGGGGGGAAGGGGATGAGAGGGGGGATGATGGAAGGGAGGGC
>NW_027187336.1:15240384-15263624 GCF_028583685.1 Petaurus breviceps papuanus
ACATATATATATATATATATATGTGTGTGTGTGTGTGTGTGTGGGTGTGGGTATATATATATATATATTATTAATACCATCTTACATTAATTAGGAAATAAGATATACAGGCACTGAGGCATAGAGATCCACTGGAAAAGTCGAAACGGGTATGGGAGAAAATATGGGAGAGAGCAGATTGGAGGTGGGGATATCCTGTGGAACTGCTGTTTTGGGGGGATGGGTGGGGGAAAAACGGGGAGAAAATTTGTAACTCAAAATCTGGCGGAAACGAATGATGTAAATCAGAAGTTAATAAAGCATTTAAAAAAAAAAAAAGGTAATGTGACAGGGGCAGCTAGGTGGCAGAGTGAGTAGAGCACCGGCCCTGGAATCAGGAGGACCTGAGTTCAAATCTCAGAAACTTAACACAAAAACTAGGTCTGTGACCATGGGCAAGTCATTTAATCCCAATTGCGTGCCAAAAAGCAAAAAAAAATAAAAAAAGTAAATGTGAGGGTTTTATATTTGATTCTAGAGGTAATAGGGAAGCACTAAAGTTTATTGACCAAAGGGTGAGATGGTCAGACTTGTGCTTTAAGAAACAAGAGTTCTAAAACTGGGTTCTTTGAAATCTGAAAAAAAAACAAAAAACGCTATTTCTGGATAATCGGATTCCTTTATAATTAATTGTATTTTATTCTTTTATAACCACTGTTCTAAAAAGGGGCCCATGGGCTTCTAACTGTCACATAGTTATTGTGCATGGATTTCTTTGTTGCTGTAATGGATTTGGCCTTTTGGTGTTGAGATTCAGCTTTCTAGTGTTTGAAAAATATTTTGCTTCTGTATTCCATGTCAAGAGTCTGCTGTATTTTGTGATTCAGTATTACACTAGCACATTCATAGCCACCGTAGGTGATTTGTCACATTGGTGCTACAATGACAAAATTAACAATAACATCTACAATGTTAATCTGTAATTAAATATAGCATGAAAATCATTTTTAAAAAACTACACTTGCTTTCTTCTTTTCTATCCCCTGGGTACCAAGCTTTTTGGGGAATGTTATGAAAGTAAGTTCATTGAATCCTCAACAGTCATTATATTTCATTTAAGTTCAATCTTTACCTCTAAATGTCAATCATCTTATATATTTCTTATTGAATTCCCTATATGATGTCTACAGAGGCTGCTTCGAACTTTCATAGTTCCTTCAAACTTCTAATCCTACTCCCCTTCCCTCATTCTCAGCAGGTGACCTTGTATTCTACTTTACAACCAAGGTTAAGGTCATCTAACTCTTAGTCTCCAACTTCTCCACCTTCAATTTATCAATTTCTCCATGGATGACTAAATCTGTATCACCAGACCTAGTTCCTCCTTCTAAGTTCCCCTTTCCTTTAGTCACTCAGGCTTGAAACTTCAGAGTCATCTTTCACTCCTTCCTCGCTATCATATCTAGTCATTCAGCAACGTATGTCTGTTCTACTTCTGAAATATCTCTCAATTCCAAATATGACCTACTTTCCCTTCCTACTATGACCACCTAGATTGTTGTAATAGCCACCTAATAGATCTTTCTGACTCCAGTCTCTCCTCTGTCCTAATCATCATCATCTATATATATACATATATATATATAAAATGGATAGATTAATGTTTCTAAATCATAGCCCTTATATCATTCACTTGTCAGGAGCTCCTATTGTCCATCAAATAAAGGACAAATTTATTGGCTTGACATTCAAAATTCTCCATGATCCAATCTACCTTTTTGGGCTTATCTGCCACAACCAAGTTAGGCTATTTACCTGAAAGTGTTCCATTCTTTCTCACCTCTTCACTGTTGCCCACACTTTAATTCTGTTGCTGCCCCAGCTCTTTATGCTAATCTTTCTCCTCATCCCTCCCCCAGTTAATCTTTACATGTCAGCATCTGGTGTGTCTGATAATGCCACCTTTCCCATGGACTCTTCACTGATCTCTCAATTTCAATACTACCCCCACCAAAACGTTGATTAAATGTCTCCCATGTGCTAGGCATACAACGAATAAAAAGAAAGGCATTACCTGCCCTCAATAAACTTACAATCTAAATGGGGAGACAATACATAAGAGGAGGCAGTAAAGAAGAAGCTAAGGACATCAGGGGGTATTCTGCATGGATCCATGGAGTTGAAACTAGATAGGGCAGTAATTGCGAGAAATGATTTGAGAGTTTGATTTCTGTCCTCTATAAAGGAACGCATTAGGAAGAGTTTAATAATCTACCCTCCCAGCCCTCTAGAGAGGAGAGGAGGCTGAGAAAGGTAGAGTCAATGAAGGCTTGAATTAGCAACATACTGGTAAGTTTAGAAATGATGAGCTTGTCCCAGGAGGGACAAACTCCAAGGCCATAGCAAGATAAACAAAAATTTCCCCTTTCTCTGAATCCCAATTGTATTTTTATTTGTTGTACTTTTAGTATACTTACTACATAGTGCCGTACATTCTCGGTATTTGGGTACTTATCTTATTGCTCCTACTAGAATACAAATTCCTTGAAAACAAAGACTATTTCACTCATTTTTCCTCTGCCTGAAACATTGCTTTGCAAACAGTGGCTTCTCAAAAAATAGCAAATGAATAAATATCTCTGGTCTGTTTTATATGGGACAATATTGAGCCCAGGAGTCCCTCTCTGGACTGATGTGCAACCTGGGCTTATTCCTTGGGGAATCTGACCTCTAAAGAAAAGAATCAGACCCTTTACTACTACTTCTAACTCTTTATGACCCAACTCCAGATCTCTGGGAAAATAGCTTAAGAATATTTAGGTATGGTTCATGTCTGAGTGCTCCCCAAAGAGCAGTAGAAATAATAGTAGCAATAATAAAAATAATGGCTGTATAAAACATTTATTTAGTCCTTTAAACTTGCTAAATGCTTTTCAAATATTGAGTCATTTGATCCTCACAACAACCCTGTGAGGTAGATGTTATGATTAACACCATTTTAAAGATGAGGAAACTGAGGCAGGGAGAGGTTAAGAGGACTTCCAAGCATTTCTGATGAAAGGACCAAAGTTGTAGAGAAACTGTAAACTATAAACATGAAAAGGTAAAGATGAATGAACAATACTAAAGGATTAAGTAAGAATAGATATATTGCTTAAATTGAAATATGGGAAAATGAAGTGTGTTCCCTCTCAACTCTATCATATTCAGAATTCAGAGAGTCCGATTAGACAAGGCTTGGGAGTGGTTCTGCTTTGTCTTGATCTTATGAAAAGAGAAGAAGAGGAAACACATTAGAGGAGGAAGGCAAAGAAAAGGAAGGTTAGGGAAAAGTATTTCATATAATCAGGGTGCACAAGTAGATTTCAAAACAAATGGGGAAAAGGAGTTGACACTTCAACTTCATTCTCAACTGAACTGATCAAAAGAAGGCAGAAGACACATGCACACCATGGTAGGTAGAGAAATGCATTTCACTCAACAGGGTAATAGGAAAGAGTAGAAGGGGGAAAGGAAGTTAGAAAGAAGGTGGGTTAAGGGAGACATTAGTCCTAAGCAAAACAAATTCTTAGGATACACAAAAATATTTACTATTCTGTTTAAATCCCAAAGAATCTGAAGGGATGTTCATAAATTGGAGAATAAATAGGTTGCGGCATGTAAATGTGATAGAATACTATAGCATACCACTGTGCTGAAAACTCTTATCAGCATAATGGCTAATAAGGATTCCAGAGGCCTGAAGATAAAGAAAAAAGAATTCCACTCACCTCCTAGTTGTTGTTGTTTGTCCTTCCTTCTCAAAGAGGACCATGACATCAGGAAGGTGATGTTAGGACTTTTAAGTGAATTGGATGTAAGTGAGGGAGGGCTGTGCAAAGTCACTAACCTCACTTTCTCCTCTGAAGCCATCTGGGTCCAGTGGCAAGCTATAGAGAGGTGAAGGATTTGGAGTTCAGAATAAAATAATCTGGGGGGGTCCTGGTCCATGTGGAAATCATATTTCATTCATTTTATGTTGTAATGGACTTGGGTTTTTTTGTGTTCTCAATCAGGGGGTGAGAGGGAGAAGGTGGACCCTTGACTCATTAAAGCAAATACAATGTTTTTTAAAAGCAAAACAAAAAAACCTCCAAAAGACTCATAAGTACATATTGCCAAGGACTTAAAAGATGAAATAGTAACCTGTAATTCCTATTAGACTCTCCTTGTTGATCAATGCTTTAAATCACCAAAATGTGAAAAAAAAAATTCATAGGACTGCCACATGGCTAGGTCAATTGACCTCAGCTGTGCCTAGCCCAAAAAATTCCCTTGAAATCCATGTGAATTAGTCAACCAAGTAAGGGCTTAGTCTCATCCTCCTGTCAATAGTCAACTGTTCTGAGAAGGATGTGATAATAGAAAGCTTCTGCTGCTGTCACTCAGTTATCACTAAGGAACTCAAGTGCTTTTGACTTCCCAACACACACAAGGTTGCCTCGAAGGCTAGAAGCTTACATATCACAATGATCATTCAATTATCCTCATCAAACAAAACAACAACAACAAAAGTGAAGAGGCAGCCAGGGAGATCTTACTACAACCTCACAACAACCTTGTAAGGTAGCTGCTATTGTTATCACCATTTTTCAGATGAAGAAATTGACACTCAGAGAGAATAAACAATTTGCCACACAGTATGTCTCAGTTATAATGTGAACCCAACTATACCTGATTTCAAATCTAGTATTCTATCTTCTATGACAAATTGTCTATCATAAAAGCTGTAAATCCAATTTTCATATTTCTTTTAAAAGTGATCATTTAGGGACCAGCTAGGTGGTGCAGCGAATAAAGCACCAGCCCTGGAGTCAGATGGATCTGAGTTCAAATCCAACCTCAGACACTTGACACATTTATTAGCCATGTGACCTTGGGCAAGTCACTTAACCCCAATTGCCTTGCCTTCCCCCTTACAAAAAAAATGCTATTTAATTTTTTTCTATTAACAAGAATTTGTTTCCCCTCTCCCCCAAAAAGAAAAAGGAAAACTCTTGCAACATAGTTAAAACATAGTTAAGCTAAATAAATTCCTGCATTAGCTATGTCCAAAAAAAAAGTTTTATTTTGCACCCAGAATCTGTCTTTATCATCATTCTTCTGGAATAGTGTTTAAACATTTTATTGATCAGAGTTCTTAAGTGTCTTAAAGTTACTCAGGGAAAAGAAAATATATTATTAATTAGGTTAATCAATCAACAAATGTTTCTTAAGTGTCTACTATGTGTAAGGAACTATGCTAAACTCTGGGTATATGAAGACAAAAGTGAAATAAGCCCTGCCCTCAAGAGCAAAGGTGTCAAACTCAAATAGAAAAAGAGGCCACTAAGCCATGCATAAAGATCCCTGAGGGCCTCATATTGACTAAGAAAACCAAATATCACTATGCATGTATAACCCATGTCAAATTGTTTGCCTTCTCAATGAGGAGGAAAGGGAGAATAATTGGAACTCAATTTTTTATAATGTTTCAATTATTTTTACATGGAATTGGGGAAAATAAAATATTAAATTTAAATTGCCAAAAAGAAAATCATATATTAGCATCACGTTCTTTTGTATTTTTATTTTGTAAAATATTTCCCAATTACATTTTAATTGGGTTCAGCTGCATTCCAGAATATTGCTGCACCATGAGCCAGGTACTCTAGAGATTAGCATTTGATGGAACAGAGACCATATGCACATATATAAATATATGTAAAAGGAATATTAATAAAAATTAACTTTAAAAAGGCTCAGTATATTCTCTCATCACACATTCATTTAAAAAATCATTTATTGGGTGTCTACTATGTAATAAGCCTTAGTAGTATTTGGCAGTCACCACATCAAGAGAAATATTAGACATAGATTGGTAGATTTTCTTGTGAATTGTTCTCTATTTTTCAGAAGCATCACTTTGTATGAAGTTATATTCTCTCAACTGTTTCAAGTTATATAACCATAAATATGTGAATTTTCCCATGATAATGATGAAATGAGATGATAGCCAGTGTTCATTTAATTTAGATTTCCCAAATCAACTTTTCCTCAGGACTTGATAGTAAACTTTGTAACCCTGAGCAAGTCACTTAGTCTCACTTTGCTTCCATTTCCTAATCTGTAAAATAAGGAAATTATATTTGATAGCCTTTAAGGTACTTTTCTCCTCTAAAATTATGATCTTATTTTGGACCAAGTTTCGTTGTTATAATTTGACAGCCTTACTCCCAGTTCTGAGTCCATTTCTCTCTAGACTATACTCCATACTTCCTCTTCCATGTCTCATATCTTCCTCACTCCAGTCCTGGAATTTAAACTTTGGAAATACCCTCTGCCCCAAAGGCCTCTCCCACTGAGTGAATGGCTCCTTCATTTAGAGAAGGTGTTAATTGTCATTCATGTCTCAAACCTCTCCAGGTAACACATCATACTTCCTCTATCTACCTTGCCTCCTGTTCAGGGTTTCCAGATTCTTTTTATGTGTTTTCCTCCCTCATTAGAATATAACCTTCTTGATGTGAACTCCTCTAATTATTATTGCCTAGGGCAATTTGAAATTATGCCCCAAATATGAATACCTTTTCTTACAGATATATTAGTTACTAGATCTATGCACCAAAGGGTTCAGAGAAAGAGGAAAAACTCATATATTTTTAAAAAAATTATAATAGCTCTTTTGGTTTTTGCAAAGAATTGGACACCGAGGAGGTACCCATGAATTTGGGGAATGGCTGAACAAGTTATAGTATATAAATGTGATAGAATACTACTGTATAATTTTAAAAAAGATAGAAAGGATTATTTCAGAGAAACCTAGTAAGACTTGTATGAACTGATGCAAAGTGAGTGAGCAGAACCAGAAAAGAATGATTTATACAATAACAATAATATTATAAAGATAAGCAACTTTAAAAGACTTGGAATATCTGATCAGTACAATAATGTGAGTATGTATGTATATATATATATATATGTATACACACATGTATACACATACATATTTATGTAAAATGAGTTTTGTTAGGGGTGGAGTCAAGATGGCGGAATAGATCCCCACTGCTCCGGCTTCTACCTTCCCCAATCCATGTAAAAAGGGGACTCTAAACAAACTTTGGAGCCACAGCACCCACAAAATGACACAGAGAAGTTAACCTCCTGCTGAGGACAGCCCGGCAGGCCAGCAGGGATCAGCCAGCGCAGTGCTATGGGAGCCGAGCCAAGCCCAGCCCCATTCCAAGGCTTTAATCTCAGGGCAGGTCTGACCAGCCACAGACTGGAGGGACTCCAGATCAGCAGCAGCTGTGGCTGTTTCCAGATTTATCAACACACAGATTCAAAGGACATAGTGAGAGGTCAGTGCAGTCTGGACTTTTGGACCCAGTAAGTGGCAGTGCAAGGCTTTTGCTACTGGGGCGAGAAGATGCTGAGATGCCCGGCACAGCCACCCAGGACTGCAGAGTATAGGGGGACCAAGCACCAGTATGAGAGGTAATCACTCTTGCTTTAACCTTCTTGGATCTGGATTGCAATCTAGGGTGGAGGTCCTGGGGTGTGTGTCCACCTTGCCAGAACATGTGGAGACCTCAGAGAGGAAACCCATCTAATATCTCCAACACCTGAGAAAACCGCAGCATTTGGGACAAAATTTCCCCTGTCTGCTGGCAGAGTCCAACTTTGGCAAAAAGCCCAGGGGTCAAGTGATTGAGGGACAACATGACCAGGCAAAGGAAACAAAGCAGACAGAAGATTCCAACATTAGACTCCGATTTTGCGGACAAAAAGGAGCAAAGCATGGAACAGGAGGAAGACAGTGAAGTCAGAACTCCTGCACCAAAAGCTTCAAAGGAAAATATGAGCTGGTTACAGGCCATAGAGGACCTTAAGAAGCAGATAAGAGAAGTGGAGGAAAAATTGGGAAGAGAAATGAGAACAATGCAAGAAAATTATGAATTGACAGTCAACAGCCTGACTGAGGAAAAGCACACTTTAAAAAATAGACTAACTCAAATGGCAAAAGAGGCTCAGAAAGGCAATGAGGAGAAGAATGCCTTAAAAAGTTGAATTTGCCAGATGGAAAAAGAATCTCAAAAGCTCAATGAGGAGAATCATTGCTTCAGAATTAGAGTAGAGCAAATGGAAGCTAATGACTTTATGAGAAATCAAGATGATGTTAAACAGATCCAAAGAAATGAAAGAATAGAAGGCAATGTGAAATATCTCATGGGAAAAACCACTGACCTGGAAAATAGATCCAGGAGAGAGAATTTAAAGATTATTGGACTAGGGGCGGCCAGGTGGCTCAGCAAGTAAGAGCACCAGCTCCAGTGTCGGGATGACCTGATGATCAAATCTGGGCTCAGATACTTAGCACCACACCCAGAAATAACTGGCCATGTAACCTTGAGCAAGTTATTTAACCCTGATTGCTTAAAAAAAAAAAAGATTATTGGACCACCTGAAAGCCATGATCAAAGTAAGAACCTAGAGAGCATCCTCCAGGAAGTTCTCAAAGAAAACTGCCCTGATGTTTTAGAACCAGAGGGCAAAATAGAGGTTGAAAGAATCCACCAATCACCTCATGAAAAAGATCCCAAAAAGAAAACTCCTAGGAATATTATAGCCAGATTCCAGAATTCCCAGATTAAGGAGAGAATATTACAAGCAGCCAGGAAGAAACAATTTGAATATTGTGGAAACACAATCAGGATAACCCAGGATCTGGCAGCTTCTACACTGAGGGATCGAAGGACTTGGGATGTGATATTCCGGAGGTCAAGAGAGCTGGGATTAAAACCAAGAGTCACCTACCCAGCAAAACTGAGTATCATGTTTCAGGGTGAAATATGGTCATTCAGTGGAATAGAGGACTTTCAAGCATTCTTGCTGAAAAAAACAGAGTTGAATAGAAAATTTGACATTCAGATACAAGAAGCAAGAGAAGCATGAGAAGGTAAACAGGAAAAATAAATCATAAGGAACTTATCAAAGTTGAACTATTAACATTCCTACATGGAAAAACAATAATTATAACTTATGAAACTCTTCTCAGTAGTTGAAGGGAATAGAAATATATATATAGATGTGTGTGTATGTCTATATATGAGGGTATGCGGGCATATGAATACATATGAGAATGTGTGTATATATATTTACAGGTATACATAGATAAAGGGCACAGACCAATTTAACAGGAAGGGATGATACTTAAAAGGTGAAATTAAAAGGTGAGAGAGGAATATAATGAGAGGAGACGGGGAGAGACGGAATGGGGTAAACTATCTCATATAGAAGAGGCAAGGGGAAATGGTTACAACGGAGGGGAAGAATAGGAAGGCAAAAGGGAATGGGTCAACCTTATTCCCATTGAATTTGGCTTGAGGAGGGAATGAAATACACACTAAATAGGGTATCTCACCCTACAGGATAGTAGGGGGGAAGGGGATGAGAGGGGTGATGATTGAAGGGAGGTCAACTGGGGGGGGAGGGAAGTTGAAAGCACCCACTTTTGAAAAGGGATGGGATCAAAGTAGAGAATAGAACAAATGGGAGGTGGGATAGGAGGGAGGGAAATATAGTCAGTCTTTTACAATATATCTACTATGTTATTGTTTTGCATTATCCACACATGTACAACCTATACTGAACTGCTTATCTTCCCAATAAGGGTGGGTGACAAGGGAGGAAGTGAATGAATCTGGAATTCATAGTTTTAAAATCAAATATTTAAATATATATACACTATTATTAATACTATTTTACATGTAATTGGGAAATATGATATACAGGCATTGGGGCATACAGATCCACCATGACCTACTGGAAAAGTCGAAAGGGGTATGGGAGAAAATATGGGAGAGAGCATATTGGAGGAGGGGATATCCTGTGGGACTTCTATTTTGGAGCAGTGGGTAGGGAAAAAATGGGGAGAAATTTGTAACTCAATATCTGGCAGAAATGAATGCTGTAAATCAGAAGTTAATAAATCATTTTGAAAAAAAAATGAGTTTTGTTTTTCATATTCTCAGTGGGGTGGGAGGGAGAAAATACAGAACTGAAAATACATTTTTTTTCCAAAGAATGTAAGTTCCTTGAAGGCAGGAAGTGTCGTTCTGCTTTTATTTGTATTTCCATTGCTTAGCACAGTGTCTGTCACATATTAAATACTTAATATTTGTTGATGTTTCGATACTCCATAAATTGTAATAATAAGTGATTGACTCTTATGACTCTTTAAGGCTTTCAAAGAACTTTTAGTGTTTTATTACATTTAAATTCATTATTACATTATTACAGAGCTATGAGATAGCTATTAGGAATAACATTATCTCCTTTTTAAAGTTAAATTTATTGCTTATCCCAGTGAGATCACAAGTTCCCTAAAAGCAAAGAGGATGTCTTAAACTGTTCTAAATTCTTGACAATGCCTAAGGAAGGACTTTGTACATAGTTGGCTCTCAAATATTCATTGATTTGATTTTCAGTTAACATGAAGGTAGAAGAGATAGCTAATACATTGAATACCCACAGCAATATTTGAAACAATCTTGGGTTTGAAAAATGGGCTAATTCTAAGATGGAAGCTAATAGGAATAAGTATTAAATGTTTCATTAACATTTTAAAAATAAACTTCATGATCAAGGTTACAGAAACTTCACACACACAAAAGTATTTAGGGATTATAGTTGCCCACAAGTTTAACATGAGCTTAAAATGTTAATTAATCTTAGCTTCATGAAGAGAAATATGATGTGAGCATCAAGGAAGATACTCTGCACTGCTCAGACCACATCTGAAGCATTGTGATGTTTTTAGAGTACCATACTTTACAAGGGAAATTGATACAAATGAAGCCTATCCTGAAGAGGACCTAAGCATGACATAGAAAAAAGACTTTGTAGATGCAAGAGCTGAAAGGAATACTAAGGATCATATAGCTCAACCCCCAGTTCACCTTTGTTTTTTTCAGTTGAGGAAACCAAGGACCAGCAAGGTTAAATGGCCAGTTTAAGGCCACACAGATTGTACAAAGGAGAGATGGAATGGAAACCCAAACTCTATAATTTCTAATCCAATGTCCTTTCTACTGTACCAGACTTAATAAATTGAATATATTTAGCTGAAAAAAAAAAGACATGGGAGAATTTGGTATTTGTTATAAGAATCTGAGGATTTTAATAATAAAAAGTCATATTTCTATAGATTCTTTGAGGTTTACAAGTACTTTCCTCACATCAGTCCCATGAGATAGATATTTTGAGAATTATTGTCACCATTTTAGAGTTTTAAAAATTTGAGAAGCAGATAAATGATTTACCCAAAGTCACACAAATATTAAGGATCATGGCTAGGATTAAGTTCCAGGTTGTTCTTGATTCTAAATTAGGGCTATTGTCAAAAGCCCATTCTGTCATGAGAAAGGGGTATAGAGAGAATTTGTATAGCCCTAGGCTACAAAATAGAAAGAATTTACAGAAGTAATAGAAAGAACAGATTTGGGTATAATATAGGAGTTCCTTTTTGCTTCCTACATTTAGACATGTTCAAAAATGGAATGGGCTGCTTTGTGAAATAGTCATTTTCTATCATCATAAATTGTCAAGAAGAACCTGGCTAGTTACTAATTAGGAATATTTTAAATATGATTCCTAGATTAAATGGAAGGAATTCAATCCCTAAATACTCTTTCCAACTTTCAAAACAGCATAAGTCTATAGTTCAGTCTATGTCCCACATGTTGATAACTGCTTTTAAATAACCTGTATTTAACAGAAAATTGTTAACATGTTTAGTGGTAGGTTTTAAATCATCAATCCTCTAGTGATTTTGGAATATTTGATGATGATAGAGATAATAATGCAATCTTCATGCAATAGCCAAGCAGACAAGAGTATCCATTGCTAAATACAGTACTATCTTCCTGTAGGGAATACCAAGAAAATAGTAAACTCAATTGAAGATACTTTAACTTTTTCAAAACCTTATAGTCTCAAATTTTTAAGATCATGACAAATCCTATTTTTTTCTTTTACTCATACTTACTCACATTGAAATATTTTTCTATTAAATATGTATGCAAAAATGTAGACATGATCTTTGTCCTTCCATGTCTTAATTTGCCCCCAAATTTTTATCTCCTCTACCCCATGTTTAAGATAATCAGTTTTCTCAGATAGTCTTTCAATGGTGATTGTATTTGTCAGATGGATGACTCAAAAGAATAAATTCTAAATAATTAATTGAAAGGAAGAAAAAAAAACTGGCTAGGTTCCAGAGGTAGAAATATAGTTTTTACTGTTTTCTATATTTTCCTATTTCCTATGTTTCTATGTTTCCCTGTTTTCTATGTTTTATTAATTTCTCTTTCTAACAAGAAGATTAACAAACATGGTTTCTTATACTAATCTGGAGTACAGGGAAAGTATAGTATGACTTTATCTAAACAGCTTAGCTTAAAATTAACAAAAATTTAAAAACTACTTTTAAGGACAAACTAATGACTATTTTTTAAATTGGTTCCAGACTAAGACCTTGTATAACAAGTTTCAGTATGGGAAAAAAAAATTATGCTTCAGTTATAAACCTCTGAAAATAAAAGATTTAATGGAATTTCAGACAGGCTATTAATTGTAACAGTGCCAATATAATAACAAGAAAATTAAAATATGTATAAACTAAACAAGCTCAATACCTCTTAACTGCTCTATTTGAAATTAAACTTCCTCTAGTGTATTTTTGGTATCAAATCACATGTAGTTAAATGCTAACAACACACAGTCAGAAAGTCCCAAAGTTGAATAAAATAAGTTCTATGCCAATAGCTTAAATTTTGGATGCCATTTTTGTGACTATATAAACTAGTAATTAGACTAAGCATTAAAAAATATCCTTTGAAGATGGGTTTGTAAGAATTTTTTAATGAGCTCTGAGGTTTTTTCTGGTTACTTTTTTTCATGGAAAGTTATTTTGGGGGTTAACTTGAAAAGTTCATGTGACTTGTATTTTCAGAGAAATTGGGGACAAAGGAGTAGCAGAAAAGAGCATGGATAGTATTGATAGATAGATATGACCTACAAAAAAAAAAAGAGAGTCTATGGATAGAATTAGAGCAGTCTTTCCTGGCATCATTAACTAAATGTACACTTATGAGATTGTGAAAAAAAAATAACCTGTTGAATGTTCTTGAACCCAAGTTTCTTTTGTTTGTGTTTTCAAAATGTTCAGAAGAATCAAAGTTTGGATCCCTTTAATGGATCTTTAAGGTCCCTTTAAGAATTCAAGTGGTTGGGTGCATGCCTGTATTGCAGCTACAAAGGAAGCTAAGGGTGGGAAATCTTTTGAACTTGGAAGTTCTGAGCTACTTTGAGTTATGCTGGTATGTACTAAGTTTGATGTCAATATGGTGAGCCCCAGGAATAAGGGGTCAGCAGGTTGCCTAAGGAGTGTTGAACCAGCCAAGGTAAGAAGTGGAACATGACAATGCTCCCCTACCAGTCAGTAGTGATAATTAATAGTAATGTTTGGCCCACGAGATAATAATTAGATAATTAATAAGAGATAGTTAATAGTGTTTGGCCTGCACTTCTACCCTTGGTGAAATTGAGAGACCCAGTTGGAAAAGGAAGGAGGGAAGATGAAGCAGGAAAGGAAGAAAAAAGATGAAGAGAAAGAAGAAAAGGAAGAGGAGGAGGAGAAAGAAGGGAGGCAGTGTGGCATAGGTGACAAAGTGCTGAATCCAAAAAACATGAATTCAAAATCTACCTCTTACGTTAACTGTGTGACTATAAGCAAGCTGCCTAACTTCACCAAAATTCCTCTTCCACATCTGCAAAGTGGAGATAAATAATACTGTCCCTATAGTAATATTTATTCTTAGGGGTATTGTAAGGTTCAAATGAGGTGATGTATGTAATAGTCATTGATAAGTCTAAAGTCTTCTCTATGTGCTAACTTATCATTCACCTAAATAAAAGAGCTGTAATTCAATCCTTAACATTATAAGGACAAGTCTTCCATTTAAATTGCAGTTCAAAGTCTTATAAAGGAGGGAGAGGTAAAGGAAAACATGCAAAAATTTCAGGATCCACATCATTGTAAGACTATCTTAGACCAAACAGAAAGGGGCAAAGAGCTGAGAGGACATGGGGAAGATGAAAATGGGTTTATAGAAAGTAAGGTTTAAAAAAAAGTGATGACTTTCTTTTCTGACTCTGAAAAGTTTGGATTTTTATAGTACAGTCATGACACTTTCTCATGATGGAGATAATTAGGAGAAATATTGAGAGGTACAAAGTGATGGCTCAGAAATTAAATCATGAGCCATTCAATAGATGGTTTATCATTCATAAAATCCTTGAGATATGAAATTAGTATATCAAATACCTATCTTGTATGAGAATATTGTATAGAAAATGAGAAATAACCTAACAACAGATTATTCTTCTTTCTAGGAACAACTTTGCAAAGCTGAATCAAGTGGGAGGATGAAAAATAGCTTTAAATTGATACTTGATTCTTCCCATCATTTTGTGTCAATCCTCTTGCCTAGAGTAGAATCATAAATTTAGAACCTGAAGAGATTCAGATATCATCTGGTCCAATCTATTCATTTTATAGATGAAAAAAAGTGAGGCTTAGAGGATTGGAATGGCTACATAATTCAATTCAATATGTATTAAGTACCTGTTATAAAAAGACATTGTACCAGGAATAGGGGAAATCAACAAAAAGCAATATAAACAAGGAGTAATATTCTACACAGTGAAATAAATGTCATATTAGGGATTTGATTCTAAATCCTCTCACTTCAAATCCAATATTCTTTATACACTACTCTGAATACATTTCTCTCAGCCTAGGGTAAACTATTTATGGTTCAAAGCAATCATGGCTCATCCCATGCCCATATCTACCACGGCCATATTATAGGTGCTCCCTTGAACATGATAATAGTAACAGCAGCTTCTACTGTGCAGCACTTTTATCATTGAAACCTTGTGAGGTAGCTGGTATGAGTATGAGTATTCCCATTTTACAGAAGAAGAAACAGATTGATATAGGTGGTGATTTAGCCATGGTTCTGCAACTAATCAGCCAAGTATCATACCAAGGTCCAACTGACTCCAAAGCTCACATTTGTTCTACTAAACTACATTGCTTTTCACAATAATCTCACTGCTTCTTTCTTCCATAGCTTCCTGAAAATACAAACTGTAGCTTTCTAACCAAACACAGTTGGGAAAGTTAATTTCTAGTGATAGCAACAAATCGAGGCTTTATCTCATCTTGATCACTGTGCTAAACGCTTCACATATATTATCTCATTTCATCTTCACTACAACCTTGAGTGGCAGGTGCTATTATCCCCATTCTACAATTGAGGAAACTGAGACAGAGATTAAATGACTTGTCCAGAGTTAGTAAGTTTCTGAGGCTGAATTTGTACTCAGATCTTCTTAACTTCAGGCTCAGTATTCTATACACTGTGCCACCTAACTGCCTTAGGGTAGGACTGAAGTCAGGTCCCATCAAGGTCTACCCTTAGGATGTACACACGAATCCTTCCCAATCTGGGGAGCAACAAGAATGGGGGATGAGGGATGTAGCTGAAAAATTCCTGCAAAGACAAAGGGTGGAAAGGCGGTGCAAACAAGTCAAGGTCAAGAGTATGGCAGATGAGTCCATGGCTTTAATAGCCTCAAAGTTAAAGGCTAAGCCTGACGTCAAACCAAAACCAGGAATCACAAGGAGTTTCAGGAGGAGGCCAGCAAGAATCACACCTGAACTTTATTTTAAAACAGTTCAGATGAGGCATAATCTCAATTTGGGGGTTTTTACATCTAGATTGGGACAGCAAATTCCCTTATTCCCATTTCTTCAGCTGGAGAGCTCCCTCATTGTTCTCCATGGCAACTGCTGAATCCAGCAGCTGTTTTTCCACTTTCCTCCCCTATAATCCCCATCCCCACATTGCTCTACGTATTCTTTTAGTTATAGAAGTTCTTTCTGGGGACAGCAAAAATTTGGTCTGGGGTCCATTAATCAGTAGGTGACCACTCATTAAATAACTAGCACCACAATGTAAATTAGTTTATTGAATCACTTCCCCAAAACTGGAGGGGACTGCTTTCACAGAATGTGGATTCCAAGTGTTTGTTCTTTCAGTTGTCTGGAAGACTGAGATAGCTGAGGAAATATTTTTAATACTAAAGATCTCCCAAGGAAATGAAGGCCAGAACAATTGGTCCCTAAAAAGCCATTGAAACTAGATGAGACTGAGCAGAGGGTCCAACTCTATTTTAGCTGTGGGGCAAGGCAGCCAGACAGCTGGGCCTTTAGAGTTAAGAAAAAGAATGAAACAAAAACTGAGAAGGCGGAGATGACTAAGGCATCATAGGCTCACTGTGACAATATTGTCTAAGATTTAAACATGCAGTTTGACTTAACTCATTTTTAAATTGGCCCTGGCCTTTGCTTAGTATTATTTTAAAAATTATTTCATGGTATGAGATCATCTCAAAGTTGGAAGGAAGGTCACAGGTCATCTGATTCACATTGAGCAGCAAACTTTTCTACAAACCTTCCCAAGAAGTGGTCAAATATTTTTGATAAGAAAAAAATGGTTTTGTATATAGGGTATAACAAAAAAAAAAAACCTCATAGACAAAAAAGTTAATTCCCTCATCTATCACTCATCTCCACAAAAAGTTTATATGGAACATCAATCCAGGCAAAACCAATATGCTCTCTCCCTTGAAATGTCATCTAGGTTTTTCCAAGACCTCTGTCAAGTCCGACCTCAGACACTTATTAGTTGTGTGACTCTGGGCGAGTCACTTAACCCCAATTGCCTCAAAACAAAATTTTAAAATATCACACACACACAAACACACCCCGAAAACCTCTGGTCTACATGTTTTGGAATGTCCTTCCAGAATGTTCTTTCAGTGATAAGATGATACATTAAAACCCTTAGAGTCTATTTAGTTAGAAAGGGAAAAGAAAATGCAGAGAAGCTATTCAAACTTCATTTTCTTTCCTTGTTGCTTATCTCCTCTTCCTCCTCCTCAGTCTCCTTGGAAACCACCTTGACCTCCAAAATTTTCTCAGCTTCCACCACCAAAGCCACCTCAGTTTCCGCTACCCACTCCTCAACCATGGAAGCCCCCACTACTATCACCACCACCATGACTACCAGTGGGCCTCCAAAGCCATTAAGCTTGGCCCAGTCCAGAGTCACTTTCTCCATCTTCCATGCCCTCTTTCACAGATAAAGCATCTTCTGAGTTGAAGTAGACTAAATCTAAACCCTTTAAACAAACCCTTTAAATGACCCTTTTTCCCAGTCTGTGATTATCCTGATACCAAACAGAGTCATGTCTTTCAATGTTCTTTTGTTGTGTCTTCAGACAGACCTTTGATGAAGGTCTGGCTTTTTGGTGCTGCATTAACTGTCTTCTGTCCCTTTGGCTCCAGTTAGATGGTTCTGCCTTCTATTTCTATATTGTTACAAAACTTTAAAGCTTCTTTCACATCTTCTCCAGAAGCAAATTCAATGAACTCATACCTACCATTTAGATTGGCTTTAGTTGCTTTCGGGCAAGAGCTGATTGACAGTTGCCTTCACAAACACTTCTTGCATACTTTCTCCAGTGGTGCCATAGGTGAGGTTATTTGGCACCAGGGTCTTTTGAATTTGCAGTCTTGCTGTTATTCCCACTTAAGATATTATTCTTCCCACCTCTTGAATTATCTTGTCCTTGACTTTTCTTCACTGTGTAGTCCAGAATGAGTGCCTGACCACTAATCTTGGGCCTCTGTTTCCTTCCAAGGCCTTGCACATATTTGCTTCTAAAATTCAACATAGGAAATTCCTTTGGGTGTCCTATCCTTGATGCAGACCAGTCTAACTTCGATAGCATCTTCAAACATTTTCTTGAATTCCTGCTGAGTTACTTTCTATGGCAGATTAAAAAAAAAAGGCATCCTTGCATTTTAATCTTTTTTATTTTCCTTTGACTTTTCCCATTTCACTTCAGAGACAAGCATTTTGGAGCCACTGAGTTCCATAGCTTTTTCATGTCTTCAGTTGATTCAAATTCCATATAACCAAACTTCCTGGTGATACCAATGTTGACACACAGAACTATAAGATCCTTTATACAAAGAAGTCAATGATGCCAGTTTTTTAGCTCAGAAGCTGTTTTGTTGAAGTTCAGATTATCAGTCAAGAGACTGGAATTTAGAGATGCTTTAGCTTCCAATTTCTGTTTCTTGGCTTCAGGGGCTATTTGCCCATTTCCTTTTCCCTCTTCCCTGGTGCATCTTTGACAAGCACTTCCTCTTCTTCTTCCACCTCCTCCAATTCCTTGACTTTCCCCAGGGGCAGCTTCCACAGAAGCATCCTTCCCTTTGTCAGGTGTGGTATCCACAACTTAATATTTAGTCACCTTCCTCTTTTTCAGCCTCATCACCATCATCTTTCTCCTCATTCTCAGTTTTATTTGACTGGAGTTACTCCAATTTTTGTGGCTTTGAGTGACTCAAATTCTTCATCCTCCTCTTCTTCCCCATCCTTTTCTTCTAACTCACTGTCCTTTTTCCTGGCATTCTTCCCATTTCTTGCCTCTTTAGTGGTAGGGATGCTGCTTTAGCTGGGGTGACTCCTTTCTTGCCTAGAGTGATGACAATGTTGTCTGACGAAGCCACTTTCTTGACATGGGGCACAGCAGCCTTCTTACCAGGAGTTGTGACTGCTTTCTTGGCAGGGGTGGTGGTAACATATGCTTTTTTGGCCAGTGGTACCTTTTCTGCTGGTGTAGCCACAGTCTTTGTGCCCTTCTTCTGAGGAATCACAACCTCTTTTCTATTACTTTCTTCTTTTTCTTCATTGTCTCCTATCTCTTTTGGGGAAGGAGCCATTTTCTTTGGATCACCTTGATTTTTAGCAGCTTTCTCAAGCTTCACCATGGTGGCAGCAAATGGCTGGTGTGGAAGGTGCAGAACCTTTGGCAGAGGCCCAGGAAATGTCAGTGATGGTGGGGAGTGCTAGGAGGAATCTGTCAGAGAACAGCTCTTGGCTGGTAGAGACTAAGGTGAAAGACTGTTTCAACACTTTTGAAAGACCTATCAATGATAGGAAACTTATTATCTTGAGACATCTTATCCCATTTTCAGATAGCCCTAATTATCATAAAGTTTTACATTCACTTCTTAGAAACCTCTACTAGTTGCTTCTGCTTCTGTCTCCATGAGGCTTAAAACAAAAAATCTTCTCATGTCTAGGTCAAATCCCCTAGTTCCAGGGCAGCTAGGTGGTGCAGTAAATAGAGCACTGGCCCTGGAGTTGAGGACCTGAGTTCAAATCCAGCCTCAGACACTTAAAACTTACTGTGTGACCTTGGGCAAATCACTTCACTCCAACTGCCCTGCCTTCCCCTCTCCAAAAAAAAAAAAGACCCCCCCCCCCCCCCCCCCCCCCCAGTTCCTTGAACTAATAATATGGCATTTGTTTTTCAAGGCCCCTCACCATCTTGGTTACCCTACTCTGGGATTTTTCAGCTTATCAGTGTCAATAAACATACATTCATTAATCATATTTATGTGTCAGGCACTGTGCTAATGCACTGTGTATGCAAATACAGACTGAAGCAATTCCTACTCTCCTTCATAAAATGTTGCAACCAAAATTGAACATAATATTCCAGGTGTAGGCAGAGTAAATGGACTATTGCAAACTGCTTGATACCACAGCTCTCATAACATAGCCTAAAATGGCATTAGCTCTTTTGTTTTGTCTTCAATTAGCTTTTCTGTTAAGTCACTTTGGGCCTATGCTACCCTTCTACTCCACTAAAACCTCCAGGTTTCTTTCAGATAAACTGTTATGTCATGTTTCTCCTATCCAGTACTTGTGCAGATTTTTGTTTAATTTTGATTAAACAGTACAGTAGACTGATCACCAGATCAAAATTAGAATCCTAGATATGCTATTTACTACTGTTGGGGGAATTTTTTAGCACGATCCTTTGAGAACCCAAGAAAAATCTCACTCACGATTTTGGAGGTCAAATAAAGTGAGCTGCAAATCTGAAAGGAAAAGAAATTTATTAACCCACTAGGGACAACTGTTTGCTGCTAGCAGCTTCACCTCCGTTGGCTACACATTTGAATGATATTGCCTTTTCTGGACTTCCAAGAGGACATAGACAATTAGCAACATTCTGTTGTCTTTGGTTGGACCAATGGGACATAGTCTGTTCTGGCAGGGAAAAATTGGCTGGAAAGTCTCCAGTTTGCTTGCAAACCTGTAACTCATAATTTTGATTCAAGAACATCCTTGATCAAACTCAAGTTATACCTCAGTGCTAGTTACTGGCTGTCTGTTGGCAAATGTAAGCCCTTATCCTAACCCAATATTCCTCTATTTAATCATTATTACAATGATCATTTCAGAAAAATATGACAAGTTTGTAGAGTTAAGATTGTTTGCTTAGAGTATTACATGCAGTTAGTTACCTTTCTTACATAAATGTTTTTATATTAAACCTGTCATTTAAAAGCAGCAGTAGCTCATTCTCTACTATGCTCCTTTCTTCTTCTAATTGCATTAGAAAACTAAGACTCCTGCTACAATGAGATAATACAATCCCTAGTTGTTCAAAGACATTTGGCTGAACAATGCCTAAAAGGGACCCATTATCTTACAGTAAAATGTGCTTATGTGTCATTACTTCATTTCACCACAGCTAATGTACTTTTGGCATTCTGAGTTCTGTTGTAGGTATGAGGGAGTCCCTTAGTGATGAATCATTATATGCTAAATTCCCAGTGAAGAAGGTGCTAGGAAACCAGAAAAGAAAATGAATGAATTTTTGAACTAATATTGAACATTTGTGTGTAGAAAAAATGAATATTTTTTAACTGTTGTGACTATTTCACCTGATTGTAAGGAGGAACACAAGTAGAATGAATTACTTGGTGTTTATAAATCACTTTAAAAGTATAAACAAAGACCTAGTTGGTTTGCCAGGTAGTGGTTGTTGTCATTACTATTGTTTTGAATTTCAAATCCATATTCGTCATGATTCATTAAGAATTTCCTTTCAAACTAGACACTCTTCGATCAGGAGAGCTGGGAGTAAAAGTAACAGTTCCCTTAGAGCAGTCATTCTCAAACTGTGATCCAGGGATCCATGAGGATCCTTAAAATCCTGTAGGTGGTCCATGAGATCAAAAACTATTTTTGTTATAATACTGATGTTTTAATTTTTGATATGGCAAATACTGATAGATATAACCCCCCCTAAACAAATGTTCTTTGGAAGTATCTTCAATGATTAAGAGCTTAAGTGGGTTCTGAGATCAAAAGATTTAAAAACTACTGCTCTAGAATCTAGGACATGGTTTTTATTGTTCATTATAGCGGTGGGTAAGGCTGTGGAGATGGCAAGAGAGTACCCTGAAAAGGCAGACCATAGAACTGGATATGTTTAATTGTTAGAAAATTCTTCTCTATGAGGAGCTAGGTGGTATATTACATAGAATGTTAGGGAGTCAGTAAGACCTGAGTTCAAATCCTGCCTCTGCTACTTACTAGCTGTATAACTATGGACAAATCAGTTATTTTTATCTGCCTCAGTTTCCACATTGATGAAATGAGGATAATAGCAACTACCTCCCCATAATATTTTAAGGATACAATAAGATAATATACATACAACATTTTATAATTAATTAATAGTATTAATTTTAAAAATCTACTTGTTAGCATCCCTGTAAGTTCTTTATTTTGACTAAATTCCTTTTTTTTTTTTTTGCCTTTTGGAAGGTAATTGGTGTTAAGTATTTGCCCAAGGTGACACGGCTGTTTTTTTGTGTGGGTGTTAAGTGTCTGAGGCTTGGCACTGAACTCGGGTCCTCCCAACTCCGGGGCCGGTGCTTTACTCATTGTGCCACCTAGCTGCCCCTAATTCCCTATCTTTCATATGATATGGGTGGACAGTTTGCCTGCTTCATTAGTACCTCCAGAAGTTTTTTTTTAAAGACATAAAGGCTTTCACCATGTTTAGTGTATTATCAGATAATTTATGGGCAGATGTGGACAAGAAAGCACAGGATGAGAATGTATAAATGGGTTGCAATCAGAAATGAGATAAGACCTATTTAAGATTTGAAGCATGCTTAACAAAAAAGAATTTAGCCTTTCTATACCCTCCCCCACCCACATCTGGGGAGCATATTACCAGATAGGACACTCTAATATATTGTCATAGCTATTACCCAAAAAAGCCTGAGAGGAAGGTCATCAGAAAAGTTCCCTTGAAGGAAGCCCTTGAGCTGAGCCTCAAAAAAAGCCAGGGGTTCCAAGAGGCAGAGTGAGGAGGAAAAGTATACCAGGCATGAGCTATGGGCTCAATTTCATGGGCTTTGAAAAGCAGAGAGGCAAGAGGTTAGAATGTCATATGGAAAGACTAGCAAGGAGACCAGTTAGACTGGAACATAGAGTATGTGAGTAGGAATAATGGGCAACCAGCTAGAATGATAGGGAGAGCCAGATTATGAAGATTTTTTTAGTTGCCTAAAAGAGAAGTATGTCTTCTATCCTAAAGGTTTTGAAGAGTCACAGAAGCTTCCTAAGCAGAGGGATGATATTGGTGAGACCTGTGGAATATCCATTAAGCAATCAATTTAGGGCAATCAGTTTGGCAGCTGTGTAGAGAATTAATTGGAGAAAGTAGACACTGAGACAAGGGGACCAATGAGGAGGCTATTTCAATAGTCCAGGTGAGATTTGATGAGATAATAGGAATAAAAAAAAAGAAATGATGGAAGAAATGTTGAGAAGGTGAAGTGAACGAGGCTTGGGCAGCTCGTTGAATATAGAGGATGAGTGAGTTTCAAAAATTCAAGATTCAAGAATGATTCCTCATTTGTAAACCTGGGTGCTGGGAAGAAGAGCAGTGGTGCTCCCGACAGAAGAGAGAGCCTAGGAAGAGGAAGAGGATTAGTAGGAAAAATAGTGAGCTCTGCTTTGAATGTGTTGTTAGACATGACTAACATGAAATTATTTTTTATGTATGTACATGTAGAGACCGTATCAGATTGCACACTGTCTTGAGGTGGGGGGAGGGGAGGAATGGGGAGAAAATTTGGAACCCAATCTTATAGAAGTGAATGGTGAAAACTAAATATATATATATATATATATATATATATATATATATATATATATATA
>NW_027187336.1:15263634-15274934 GCF_028583685.1 Petaurus breviceps papuanus
ATATATATATATATATATATATATATATATATATATATATATATATATATTTAAAGAATGTATTAGAGTAATCTGTAGGACATTCAGGTGGATATGTCTAGCAAGCAGCTGGAGATGCAGGTGGTGAATTCAGGAGAGAAATGAAAGCTGTATATGTAGACTTGGGAAACATCTCTCAGATGAAACAGATCATAGCTGAATCCATAGCTTCTGAAGAGATCACCAAGAAAGAAAACAAAGGGAGAAAAGAAGATGGTTTAGGTCAGTGTCTTGGGGTGTAACCAGGAATAGGATTCAGTACGTGAATAGAACGTCACAGAACAACTATCACATATACATGAGAAGAGAGCAAGAGAGGTTTAGATTTCCAGCTAAAAATGGTCTTATGAGGCAGCTGATTCTGAAAGGTGGCTCATGGTCCCCAAATCTGAACTTCCTGATCATGATCTAATGCACCACCATTGTCTCAGCAACCTAGGTCTGCAACCCATGGCATTTTCACTTCTTTACTCTCACTCATACCTCCTCTCCCCTCCACACTGGGAGAATGAAATTTTCTCAATGGAAGTTCCCCACAGATATTTCTCTGGCCTTGGAAAATCCATGGTTGCTAAACATAAAGCTATGTAGGAAAGTAATCTTCAGAAAGGCTGGTCACCATACACAAGTAAATTCAATTCATATTTGTTCAGTGTCCACAGGGAATCTTGTGCTATACTCAATCCACTATGGCAGATGAATGTGCTTTATATCCTTCAATCATCCTAAAGGTCATCCTTTGAAATGCCATAATCCCCAAACCAATAGCATAAGCTCCAAATCTGGTTTACTCCTCAAATCTGAAAGTGGGCAGAAGATATACATTGGGGAATGATTAATCAAGTTGTGGTACACAAATGCAATGGAAAAATCACTGTGCTGTAAGAAACAATGAATATGATAAAAATAGAAGCATGGAAAGACTTATTCAAATAAAAAACTGATACAAAATAAAATAAGCAAAATATGTTTAATATGAATGTACATGTAAAGCCTATATGAGACTGCATGCTGTCTTGGGGAGTGGGGAGGGAAGAAAATGTAGAACTCAAAATTTTGTGGACGTAAATGTTGAAAACTAAAAATTAATTAAAATAAGCATGACCAGGATAAGATGTATGCGCATGTATGCACATGTGTGCACACACACACACAGAGTGCAGCAATGTAAATAGAACCACAAAACAATAGAATCTGAATACTTTGAAATTTTATGATCAAGTTTAGCCCCAAGAAAAAGATATGAAAATACACTTTTCTAAGCTGCTTTGCAAAGGCTTTGAATGTGGAACACTAAATTTATCAGACTTTTTTTGATATGTGAGTTAGTTTTGCTGAACTGATTTTCTCTCCTTTTAATCTTTGCTATAAAGGTTTGCTCTCTGGAAAGGAAATAAGGAAAGTATAAATTGGGAAACATAGTTGATATAAAAACAGAAAACATCAGCAAAAAGTATTTAAAATATTTTTTTAATTAAATGAACAAAAAGAGCCTACCAGAATAAGAATGAAAGAGTATCATGATGTGAAACAAGGGTAGCAAGATAGTCCAATTATTTATCTTAAGGTGAACTGGGATGGTGGGAAGGTTGCCAGATTTTCCTCTAAGCTAAGATAGCATCATTATCAGCAAAAGCATTATTGGCATACTATAGTGCATTAATATCTGTGATTCTCATCAGAACAACCATGAGAGGCAGGCATCATAGGTATCAATATCCCTATTTTGATGATCAAGTAACCAAGGATCAGGGAATTTACCCGACTTACTCAGGGTCACATAACTAGCAAATGGAGGAAGCAGAATTGATCCCTGGTTTTCTGAGTCTGTGAAGGGTAAAGCCCAGAAGAGCATGATAAAGTTGAAGAACTTTGTTTGAGGCTTTGATTATGTCCTCTTGGCAGGACCATATCTATGTGTACATTTTTGACTTTAACCTTCCATTCTTCAGTTTGTCAGCAGAGCTATAGCAGGTAACGTAGCTTAGGTATACAGGGAGTCAAAATGACCTCATGATTTATTCCACCATTTGAGTCACTACATAAAAGTAGTGATGTAGGAGCACGGAGAATTCTATGGACATAGGTATCCCATGCAGTAGTATGACGATGACTTCTAAAGGCACACATTCTCAGTTTTAAGAATCCAGAATAAAAAAGCTTTCTGCCTAAAGGAGAATGTTCCACTTAGGGAAGATACACTGGCAAAATGGAAAGGACACTAGGCCCAAAGCAAAAGGCCAGAGGTATGATCCCAGCTATCTACATACTATCTAGCTGTGTGACTTTTGGAAAAATAGATTTTTTTTCCTAGTTAGGCCTCATTTTCCACATCTACAAAATGAGAGTGAACCAAAAAATCATCAGGTTCCATTCCATTTCAAAATTCTAGAAAACTGAAAAGTGTGGCTTACATTAATCAAAAGAGAATTACATAAAGTAAGTGCTTGGATGACAGTTTCAACGTAAAAGTTACTTATTGTAAGAAACAAGTCTTACCAAGAACTCCGAGAAGCTGCTGGTGGGTTAGGAAAGACTGCTATTTAACGTTCTTGCAAGAGCAGCTGCCTTACAAGCTTTGACACAAATACACAGCTTTTTATTCCCTTTTCCTGATTCTTATTTCCCTCCCGTTTCCCCATTGGATGGGTACTGCAGAGTTTACAGCGTGTCCTGAACTCCCCACATGATTCTCCACTCCTGTTTACATCTCCCATTACCCTGCCCTCTTCCCCTCATTTTCTTGATACTTTCTAGCTGCCTCTTAAGCACCTGCATCTTGTTCAGAAACTTGGCTTTTACGCAGAAGCAACGACCTCCTTTTCCCCCCACACTTATGAGCGTGTAGATCCTAAATGCTTCTCCTAAAAAAGATTTTAAAGGAACTCTGGTTAAGATGGCTTCATGACTGGTTTTAGGCAAACCTCCATCCCCTCCTGGTCCTACTCCTGATTCTTTGAGATTTTCCACCATTCCCTAGCAGCCTTCTCATCTTGGAAGATGCCTCTATCCCTTATGGCCTTCTCACCTTGGAGAATCTGTGTTCCTGCACTGGCCTCTTCTAGGTGGTTGAGTCTTCCTCTATCCCTAACCACCATTTTGATGAAGTGCCCAAGCCAGTCATGCTCACTTCTTCACTCTAGTTTTGCATGAGTACAATCCCCTTTCACTAGCATATTTCACCTCCTTTTCATGTATTGTCTTTCCCCATTACAAAGTAAGAAAGGGAGAGAACACCTCTCTTTTTGATTGTGTTTGTATTCACTGAGCTTAGGCACACTGCCTGACTAAAGTAAACAGTTAACAAAAGCTTGTTGACTTGACTTGAAGAGGACCAAATGAAATAGAGCCTAAAAACAAACTCCACTGAACTACATCACATTAAGGACATGTTACAGGACCCAGCTTCTTTCCACTCACAACATGTGGAGGCTTTACCTAAAAGAAAAAACTAAAAAAGCTGCCCCTGAGACCTGATAGGCCCCAGCTTCCTGGCCATCTGGGGACATAAAAATCCCAGCCACTCTACCTAAGATCACATGAGTCACCAGACCCTTGACTTACCGGCCAGATGCACGTTCATGAGGAGGCAGGGCCAGCTGTTTCTACCAAAGAAAAAGCTAGTCGTCCTTGTGTCTATGCTTCATGTAAAAGTAAACCTTCTTTGTCAAATGTTCAATGACTTATACATGCCTCATTTTGTCTCAGAATTGAACTTGAGCTAAGAAAGTACCACCATTTGAACTGTGCCTCCAGCGGAACGGTACAAAAGAGACAAGCCATTCCAGGAGGTTTAAGCCTCCCAGTAATGGACAACATAAAAAAACTAGGCCAATGGCATTTTGGAAATCCCATATAGGAGACCAGACTAAAACAGGGTGGTAGAGGCACGAAGTCAGAAGCTAAAGACTTCTGGATAGGTAACTGTGTAGGAAAACAAACAATAGCAGCTCAATTAGGGTCTGGAGGTGACTTAAGAGACTAGCCTGAAATAAGTATTATCTAAGAGTCTTCCAGCTGAAGCCCCATTATCTCACTTAGGTAATTGTACAAGGAAGTAGATAAAGCCAATAGGAACAGAAATGGGGTGGGGTGAAGCCTCACAAGAGGAATGAAGCTGAGATGGACTGAGACAGTGGACAATACTCAGATCCCAGTTTTAGCCCAGGGCTTGGGAAAAAGCAAGGCTCCCCAAGCAACCTCTTGTTCTAGGACTACAGAGTCACTGAGCATTCCTTAATATGACACAGACAGAATCTAGCCACAGTATAACAATCTTCCCACCTAGGAGCTAGAGTGGATGCTTAGACCTAGCCACCCTACCCACCAGTGGAGGCAGCAGAACACTGCTCAGGCCAAAAAGTCCTAATGTAAGAACTAAAGCCACAGACCTAAGTAAATGTATATTTTTAAATATAAAAATAAAAATGTTTCTACAATTACACAGATCATTTTAAGCCTATGGAATAACACACTGACAACCTAAGTTCCTCTGTTTTCTTTTTCCACAGCATCATAAAATTTATTTTAGGTGAAACATTTTCTAACCTTCCTTTTATTTATATCTATCTCTAGTCTTAACCCCTACCTTTTTATGGTTGAAGCCAAATTCAATTTACTAGAAACTTTTAGACAATAAAATAGTAAGTCATAGTATCTGTGGTTAGTCACATATCAGAATAGGAAGATGGGGAAAGAGCAGAATAATTTCTTGGAACTTCCTTCAGCTGGGATCCTCATTTCTCTGATAGCTGTAGAGCCAAAGACCATCCTCAATGTATCCCTTTGTGCCATGCTCACTTCAACCTTTTAATCCCAGGCTCAGAATCACATCTTCCCTTATTCTGAACTAGCTTCTCCCTTTCATAGGAAGTGCTTAGCACATGACTCAGTCTCTCTCCCACAATAGCTTTGATTAATTTCAAGTGGTGAATAGATCCTGTTCACAATCTCTTCTGATTATTTTATTTAATCAGAAATAAAAGCACTTGTACCTTAATGAGGCATTAGAGTTAATCATTAATCTCTCACAAACCAAGAACTAGTTTATTATATGTAGTAGAGAAACAATAGAGGCCTCTCTTGTAATATTAGGGATAAAGCACTAACATTCAGCATAGTTCTAGTAGCAATAAGAAAGAAAAGGAAATTGAAGGAATAAATATAATCAAAAAGAACAATTTCTTTTTTTCAGATGATATATGGAAAACCATAGAGATTCTATGAAAAATAAGTGGAGATATTTAATAACTTCGTTGAAGTAGCAGGATATGAAAAAATCACAAAAATAATCAATCTCTTTATACATAATAACCAAATATAGAATGAATAGTTAGAAAAAGAAATTTTATTCAGAAAAACTGTATACAATATCTAGGAGCTGACTTCCCAAGACATCTTTAAGACTTAAAGAAACAAGGGGCAGTTAGGTAGAGCAGTGAAGAAAGCACTGGCCCTGGAGTCAGGAGGACATGAGTTTTAATCTGGCCTCTAGCTGTGTAACCTTGGGCAAATCACTTAATCCCAATTGCCTTGGGCAAATCACTTAACCCCAATTGCCTTGCCTTCCCCCTTCTAAAAACACACACAAAAATTTGTTTTTACATGTAATTGGGGAAAAAATAAAATATTACATCATTAAAAAAAAAGAAAGAAAGAACTTAGAACGCTGACCAAAATAGAAATTAATCATGACTTCAAAAGATAGACTCTGAAAAACATCTCTCACCTCTAGGCAAAAAGGTAAAGGAGTTGAGATAAAGATCAAATATAGGTAAAGTATTGATTTAATTTGCTTAATTATATTTTTTTGTTATAGGAGTAAGCTTTCTCTGAGGTGTGAAGGGGTGGTGATTAATAGATTTTTATAGAGATGAAAAAAGATTTTTAAAAATATTTTAAGAGTCATCAAGGATATCTACTAACCCAAGTTAGTTCATCCTAGACAGAATTAGACTATAGGTAAAAGCCTATAATTTATGGGTACCAGACAAAGTTTCTAAGAGACAAAATACATGACAGAGGTGGTATTTCATTGAAAGAATCTGTCAAGAAGTGGAAATGTCATTAGGCTATTTCTAGTGGGAAATCTCCAGGACTATAATTTGAAACAGGCTTAGAATTTTGGAGACCTAGCACGTAGCACCTACCTCACAGGGTTGCTATGAGAATCAAATAAAATAAGTAAGGCATTTGTAAATTTAAAGTCCTATATAAATGCCAGCTGTTTTAATTATAGGGAAATGACTATGACACAAACAAAAATAATTTATTTAAAATACATATATACACTAATATGTGCAAATGTAAATATACAATATATACAACCCTAATAAAATAAAATAAGCTAATTTATTGAGTAGGCAGTAGGAAATTGTTCTAGAAGTATTATATTTGTGGAAGAATATTATACCAAGATTTTGCTTTTGAAATAATGAATCTGTTAAAGCTTCCAAAGAAAAAGTCATTTCCAAATTGAATACTGGACTTAGTGTGGGACACAAAGTTTATCTATGTGTATTTTACCTAAGTATTTTTTGCATGTGCAGTCTGAGTTGGGTGATTCCCATCAAGTGCAGCAGATGTTCTGAGTGCCACACTAGGTACATTCACTGCTGCAATCAGGAGAGCTCCAACTGCTGACAAATCCCACATTTTCCCTGGCTTGGCGAATGCTGACAAGACACACATTTTCCCCTTCCCAGGTACAACATAAAGCCTAATGCTGATCAAGCAAAGTGAGTTCTCCCTTCCGCCCAGAGTTTGGCACTGCTCAGCATGTAAGGTGGTATTGGCAAGCAAACAGGCATTTTTCTGAACCATGACCAGGTGTAGAAAGCCAATGCAGTCACAGTGAGGGCCTTCATGAAAAGAGGTGAGGAATTCTTTGACCTGGGCATGAGGGGAAAATTAAAGAATAACTGTAGCCAAATATCTCAGAGAATTTAGATCAAGCTTATTTGATCATAATCAGTTGGATGTGGGATCAAAACACTCCATCTCTGGAAATATTTGGGGGCTTACTCACCACCACCCAAGGGGCACAATTGGTATTTCTGACCTCTCATTATGTGACAGAGACATCTAGACAAAGCATCAATAAGATGGACCCAATTTCATACCCTGATCTCATTCAGTCACAGGCACAAAAGCTGAGGATCATCAAAGATACTACAGCATCTCTGTCAACAAAACACAAGCATTTTTTTTGAAAGGTGAACTCCTTTTATTCGAGTAAGTTCCCTGAAGAGCAGGAAAGTGAGTTTTCAATAGACGTAAATCAACCCCTTGTCTTGAGATGACTTCTTTCCTTTTTTTCTGTCAAACTACATGTGTGACCTCTCTTCCCAATCCCTAAGCTTTAAAAACTCTTTTCAAGACTCATTTCTTGTATGGAATCTTCCCAAATTATAAGGAATTGTTTCAGTCATTTTGCTTATCGTCTCCGTGCTTGGCATAGTATATATTCTTCATAAAAGCTTGTTGATTAATGAAAGAATTGCTCTTACCTGATCCTAACCTCACCTCACCCTGATCATTCCTCTTCACCATTTATGTAAACAAGCAAACTGTTATTTGCATGATCAGAATATAGAACTTTCAGACCCTTCAAATATTCTGTCTGCCTGTCCTCTGAGTCAGGAAGACCTAGTTTTAAGACATACCTTGGGGAAATGTGGATTGTGTGTCTCTGGATAAGTGACTTAACTTCTCAGTGCTTTCAGCAACTCTCTAAGACTCTAAGTCAACCAATAATTCAGCACAAATTTATTAAATGCTAGCTTCATTCCAGGCACCCTACTAGGTGATCAGATAGCAATACAAAGAATGAAATATCTCTGCTCCCAAGGAACATGTATGCAAATGGCAAGTATAGAAAAGTATACATAGAAATATATACAGAGAATAGGTGGCATAATAGATAGAGTACCAGGCTTGAAGTCCAGAAGACTCATCTTCCTGAATTCAAATTTGGCCTCAGACGCTTACTAACTATGTGACCCTGGGCACATCACTTAACCATGTTTGCCTCAGTTTCCTCATCTATAAAATGAACTGGAAAAAGAAATGGCCAGTCATGACAGTATCTTTGCCAAGAAAACCTCAAATAAGTCATGAAGAATCAGACAAAATTGAAAAATGACTAAAGAACAAGTCTTTGGTGAAGGAAGTTACTAACACGCTGTGTGTGTGGGGGGGGGGGGGTTCAGGAAAGGTCATATAGAAGCTAGTTCTCTATGTCTTTAAGGAAAAGAAGAATTCTTTAAGGTAGAGTAGGAAAAGAATCTCCTTCCAACAATGAAGGATGACCAGTGGAAACTACAAGTACATAACAGGTTCTCCCAAAAGTCTTAATGCAGTTTTAAGTTTTAATAGTTTAAATGTTAAATAACTAAAACTTTATTAGTTTAATAGCTTTAAAATGCTCAAGGACTTTTGGAATACCTTCTATAACCTGTAGGGAAATTGTTGATCTGCATTGGTAAAGGAAGTTTCTTCACTGGAAATTCTCTGTCTTGATGAAATCATAGGTCCAAACCAAAAATTAAATCAGAGAGTTTCTAGCCTGCTTTTAGCATTCAGTTGCTATCCTAATTGCAAAATACTTTGATGGCAAAATTTCATATTATCTATAACCTTGTACAGCTGCTACTAGTCATGCATTTATCTTTGTTTCTGTCCTCCTGTCCTTTTCATGTGTATGTGTGTTTTGTCTTTTTATTTGATTCTGATGTTCATTCAAGGGCATGAATTACATTTCTTACAGCATTTTCCTTTTCCTGTCATGTATGAGAGGTACACAACAAGAACTGAAAACATTTTGACTGCTAATTGTGTGTGGTTTAAAAAAAAATCAGCCAGTTCAGTTGATTTGCTGAAAAGATCTATTAATTTGGTTATAGATAAGGAAAAGAGGATATCAAACTGTTGCTTCTTTTTTTTTCTTTTGAATGTTCAAATATTCCAAGTGGCAATTCTGCCTGTAAGCTAGAATATCACATAGAGAGAGAAGTTTCAATGATCAGAGTGTTGGTGACAATTATCTCTTCTTGTGATTGAAATATTTAGAAAGAATTCAAGAAATGCTAGATACCTTTTAGAACAGACCTATGCTCCTTGCCTTCCAGGAACTTACCCTTTAAGGTGACATATTTATGACCCATATGGACCAGTCAAATTACAATGGGAATTATCTTGAAAATATGGAGCTGGGGAATCATTTCTGAGGGAGACCTGGAAGAAAAATTATTCTAGAGGCGGATTCATAGGTAGTTTAAGTAATTGGAGTAATTGCTTTTCATTGTAACCAAACTCTAGGGATTTTGAGAATAATAATGGATTGCTATGAATCTTCCAATAAAGACACAAACATATATCTCAGACACTAGTTTGGGAGCTGCTACTATAGACAAGGATGCAGCATGGAAATGTTAGGACCACTAAAGCCAATTTTAGGAGAATATGATTTGAAGTACATCTTCAAGGTGAATGACACATGAAATTGGGGTATTTTCCCATGCTGTTTATGGTGGGAAGTAGACTGGTAAGGTGTTTTGGGGGTTTTGTTTGTTTGTTTTTATTGAATGTGAAGAAACATTTAGATTCTTAGAATTTAAAAGTTGGAAATAAACTTGGTGGTCATATAAAGTAACTTTATTTTTCTGATTTAAAAAAAAGAAACTAAGGGTCAGAGACTTTAAGTAATTTGATAAAGGTCAAATTAGTTAGTAACAGAACTAGGATTATACCCTATACAACACTGACTTCATAGTAAGAGACCTGAGGGTAGGCTGGTTTTTCTGCACTTTGTACAGTACCTAGCATATAGTAGGCACTTAAGAAATGCTTATGAATTGACTGATCATAAAGAACATGGTGAAGGTAAATAGGAATAGAGAAGTTGATCATGGGAGTTTAATAGTCAACTATCAATAATGATAAGAAAAATAATTCTATGTAAAATCGTTTTTTTTAAGTATAGGAAAAGAGAAAGCACTTAACTGTGTAAGGTATGAATAGTTCAATTGTGAAAATGGAAACGTCTTATGTATGTTTACTGGAACCTGGTGGAGCAAAAATCTAGATTCCTATGTCCCCTTTTATTTACTGAATCTATGATTCATTGTGTGAAGCTATTGCTTCAACTGGTCAGAGTAAATACTAAAACAAATCGCTAGATTGTTGCCATAGTGAATTCGTCTATAGCTAACATAGACTGTCTTATTTGTTCAGTCAATCAACACATACTGGTTGAGAACCTATGACATACAAGGCTTTGTGCTAGGCAATCAACTGTACTTCCCCCCCCCCCCCCCCCCGTGGGGGAAAAAAAGAAATTAGATTTAGTAGGGAGAAGAAGTATAGTACTCTGGGACACTTCACTAGAGAAATCCTTTGAATTTGATTTTGCCCAATTAAAGACTGTCCTTTAGTCATGTCCCACAGCCAATTCTGAATGGAGGCAGGATGACACAAGGTAGAGAGCACTGGATTTGGAGGCTGACGGCCTATGTCCAAATTCTGATTCTTTTACTTGCTAATAATAAAGGCAAGTAAGGAAGTTATTTTAATTTTTTTTTTTCAATTAACAAGCATTCATTTTCTCTCCTTCCTTCATTGGAAAAAAAATTAAACTCTTATAACAAATAGTCAAGCAAAACTAATTCCCAGTTTGGGCATCTCCAAAGTAGGTAAGTATGCAAGGAAAGAAGTTATCACTTTGTTGTTTTGGTTTTTGGCAAGTGGTTGTAATGTAATGCCAAGGAAAGGTAACTTCCCAAGGTTCAGAATACCAGCATAGGTGCTCTCCATTTTATTCAGTGACAAACCAAGAACTGAGAAGATCAAAACATGACATCATTCAAAATACAGCATTTACTAAGGGTGATTAAATAATCTCCAAGTACTACCCCACCCCCAGGACCTTCCATTCATTCAATCAATTACAAAGTCCCAGTTCTAAATACTACTCCACCCCTAGGCTGTACCTTCATTTAGTCCACCACAAAGCCCCTCTTCTCAAATGGAGATTACTTTCCAATCATAAGTAAAGTACATTCATTTGTTCAATCACAGAACACAAAAAGGTCAAAAGTTCCCCACCCCTGGATCACAATTGAATCTACCCCAGAGTTACTTCAAGTTTAAGCACAGCACTTAATACCCAAATGGAGGTCTTTTATTCATCTTGACACAAGGCAAGTTCTCAGCAATCTTAGTTCCTGGGGAGACAAGGCTTAGCAAGGCCACAAGATACATTG
>NW_027187336.1:15274944-15314279 GCF_028583685.1 Petaurus breviceps papuanus
CCCTGCAACAACAGCACTGTCCTTCACCAGTGGACAGTATTCACTCTCTGTCTGCAGGACAGTCTCAGGAGCTCTTAGCCAACAGCCAGGTTCCAGGACTTCTTCAACAAAAGGACTGTCTTTCACCAGTGGACAAATCTGGCAAAACAACATCAAAACAGACAGACAAAGTACCAGCACAACAGCCATGTCTCCTCAGTCCTTGGCAGCTCAGGGGGCAGGTCTCAAAAGTCCAGGGCAATTCAAAGTGGCCCCCAGCAATTCTCTCAGTCTCTCTCTCTGCCTCCACGAGGGTGCTGCTTCCAAAAAGTTCTTCTGCCTCTCTCTTGTGTCTCTGAAAAATCTACCTCACCAGCTCCTCCCAGTTCAGGACTCTCTTTTCACATCAACAAGTCCATCCCACAGGTGGGATTAACAAGCTCTGGGTTTTAACACAATCAATTTGAAAACCAAGCCAATACAGGGGGAACTTTATATTCCATTACTATCACAGTGGTCTTGTCAGATCTTCTTTCTGAAATATCACAAAACATCTTTTGTTTCTCCTATAGATACTCACCATTGTGCCCCATTCACATTACCTAAATTCCTCACTGTTAAAACTTATTCATAAACAGGTTTGTTGTATAACCTCAATTATCTATTGTATTTCTCTCGGATAATTCATACCTTTTCAAGTTCATCTTTTAATCAGAAGTAATATCCCACCAACTCTATGTAATTTCTGTGAAGCCAATTTTGCCTCTTCTTGCAAATGGATTCTGGCTTAGAAAATTTTTGTTTTTGCTGTTTAACTGTTTTCAGACATGTCCAAGTCTTCATGACCCCATTTGGAATTTTCTTGGCAAAGATACTGGAGTGGTTCACCATTTTCTTCTCCAACTCAGTTTACAGGTGAGGAAATTGAGGCAAACAGGTTTAAGTGACTTGCCCACAGTTAGTAAATGTCTGAGGCCAGATTTGTACTCAGGAAAAAGAGTATTCCTGACTCCAGACCCAGCACTCTATCCACTGTGCCACCTAGCTGTGGTTTAGAAAATATATGTGGACAATGTTCTCCTTTCTTCCTTTTCAATTTGGAGCCCTTTTTTTTATTATATTTGCAAGTGTCTGGGTAACTATATTTTTATCAGCTTTCATTAGATACCCTATCATTAGCCAGTGGCCTCTCACTGATACATTTTAAGCCATTGTCCAGAAATAAAAATCCTATTCTCAAACACCCTCTTTGTCAAATACTCACTTTTTAACATCCACCTTTCTCTTCTAAAGCCTCAACCTTCAACAAGCTTTTCATGAACAGTGTCATAAGAATTGTATTATATGCATCTTAGAGAAATATGCCATAGACCTGACCCATAAAAGTTTCAACAGAATTACTCAGGCAGAAAGTACTCAAACAGCACACAGGAACCATAGCTGTTTTGATCTCAGTAATAGTTTATGAAATCCATTGGAGATACAACAAAAGGCTGATCAAAGCAAGGACACCAATAATCTGGACCATATTTTTTGCCAGAGCCTGCAAAATCCTTTATTCCCCTTTTACATGTCTGGCTGGAAAATAAAAGCAGATGTCTGCTGCAGCCACCAAGAAAAGCCACAAATCAGAAAGATGTCAAACAAATACATTTTCTTTTTTGTGCACCAAAATTTACATTTGTGCCAACTGATCTCAAAGTCACTTAGGTGCCAGGTATTCCTGTTGACTGGCAACTTGCCAATCCAAATTCATATATAGCTGCATTATCTTTCATGTAACCAAGCTTAAGAGATGGTCCTTGGTAGTACAGCTGGGATTGCTGTATTTTGCTTTTTTCAGCAGTTCAAGATTCCCTTTCTGGGTCCACAAGGTGGAATAACCCAGGTTCTAGTACTTTCCCTCTAAAACTATTTCCCAGATACTCTGTATGTATCTTGTAATGTATTTAGTTATTTACATGTTGTCTCTCCCATTAGAAAGTGAGCTCCTCAAGGGCAAAAACAGGTTTTGTTTTGTGGTTTGTTTTTTTTTTTTGCCTTTTGGAGGGCAATTGGAGTTAAGTGACTTGCCCAAGGTCACACGGCTAGTTTTTGTGTTGTGTCTGAGGCTGCATTTGAACTCAGGTCCTCCTGACTCCAGGGCTGGTGCTCTATTCACTGTGCCACCTAGCTGCCATGAAAGAACAGTTTTTAACCTTTCTTTTGCTCCCCAACAACTTAGCACAGGGCCAAATAAGCATTTAATCAATGAGGGTTTTTTTTTTGTTTGGTTGGTTTTTGGTTTATTTATTTTTTTATTGAGTCACAGGGCTTAGGAAGAATGAAAACCATCCTCCTGTTATACCTGTAGGAGAGGAAGGTGAATTCTGCTTCATTAGAGGTGAATCTTGACCTCTGGTAAAGGGAGGGGGCAGCCTTTCCATTTATATTGTAGTAAAGATTGTATACTTAGCTATTCTGGTTTTGGTGTATGTATAATATTATATATCTTTCCATGTGACATCTTCATATTCATATTTTCTTTTTTTTTTTTAAAGCAATCGGGGTTAAGTAACTTGCTCAAGGTTACACGGCCAGTTATTTCTGGGTGTGGTGCTGAGTATCTGAGCTCGGATTTGATCCAGGTCATCCCAACACTGGAGCCGGTGGTCTTACTCGCTGAGCCACCTGGCCGCCCCATATTCATAATTTCTAATGGAGTATAATATTCCATTACATTCATGTGCCACAATTTAACTGCACTTCAATCAATAGGCATATACTTTGTTCCTCATTTTTTGTCTCCAACAAAAAAAAAAACAAAAAAGATGTTATGAATATTTTGATGTATCTGGCACCTTTCTTTCTGGATTTGACTTCTTTAAGAAATTTGTCTAGTAGCAATGTCTCTAGGGGCATGGATATTTTTTTTTCCTTTTAACATAATTACATTTTGCTTTTCCAAAGGATTGAAATAATTCAATGCTCCATCAAATGACTCCATCAATGTGTCTCTTCCTGTATCCCTAACAATACTTTTTTGTCATCTTCATGAATATTATTTGAAACCTCAGTTATTTTGATTTGCATTTCTTTTTAATGATGGAGAGCAATATTTCATATGGTTGACAATAGTTTACAATTCTTTTGGAAAGTTTGTTCATATGCTTTGACCATTTATCCACTACAGAATATCTCTTGATCTTCAATATTTATGTTATGTACAAATCTTGGATATCAACATTAATATATCTTACTTAATGAAGTTTTTCCCCCTGCTTTTTGTCTGAGCTACATTGGTTTTGTTTATGGAAAAGCTTTTCAATTTTATGTGACCAAAATTATTTTTGGGGGGGGGGGGATAATTAGTTGTTTTTTATTCTATATCAGAACGTCAAAGATCAAACAATCAAAAATAAACAAAATAAAACACCCCAAACCACAGACAATATATAACCTGTTGAATATATTTTATATCCTTTAGTTCCCTTTGGGAAATCTTTCTGTGCCTCAGTCTCCTCATTGTAAAATAGGTAGATTAGACTGGCTTATTTATTTTAAATGCAAAATTTTTTTAACTATTAGTCTGTGTCAAATGTACAAATCTTTGAGGACCTTACCAAATATATTTCTAAGAGTCAAAGCAAAAAAAGTATTTTTTTAAGTGGGGGAAGCAGATCTGAATTTGGCTAGACACATGGTGGTCATTACAAACTTGCTGACCTCCAAGCTCAGCTGAATGATTTTCCCCCATCATCTAAACTCCCTTTCAGTCCTAAACATTTGATCACAGTTAAACAGCTGGTGTATGCCTCTCACGTGTGTAGGCACCTAGAATAGCTACCCTTGGTTTAAGATATTTCATGAGTCCACATACATTCAAAATAATATCTTACAAGTCCCTATCAATTTATTACTTTTTCTCTAGTCAGCCAGAGAACAAAAAGCAAAGACATTCAATGATATAATAAGATTTTCAATAGAAAATCCTTGCTATAAACCTAGGACACACTCTTCCATGAATACATATGCCACCAGTGGGGAGAGTGAACATGAGGTGTCCATATGTGGGGAATATATATGGAGGGATAACTTACTTCTGATGCTTCATCCCTGACATATTCTGGTGATTTCACTTCTCCATTCTCACTGATTTTGTTCCTCCCTGGGCAAAGTATCTCTGTTAGGTGCATTGCTGACTACCTAGTCTCTACTAGCTTCATGGTAACTTCTATGCACATAATCTTCACTGGCTCATTGTCTTTCTGGTCTTAGCATATCTGTATATATCTTTGTTGAAGTCTGTTGGTCCCTATTGTTCTCCCATACACCATGTTCTGGTAGCTTCAGGACACATGATTTCACCATGCCTTATCTTCTGAGAAAATCTCTTCAGGGACATCCAATCCATCTCATCTTCAGTCTGCTAGAGTATAGTAGCTAAAATCTTCTTTTGAGGTTGGCCTCATAACTCTTTAGTCATAGTCACTACATTCAGCTAGCAAAAGCCAGGAGGAATACCCCAAGGCTAAGTTTGGATCTTTCCTTTTTGATCACTTTATCTGGATAGAGATGAAAGCCTTTCTTTGCAGATAACTAACTGGTCCTCTCTGGTTGAGCTTCATATAAATTTACCAAGAGGAGTCTAGGTCAGTGTTTTCCATCCATCTATCCCACATTCTAGTATTTATACAGGTATACATCTCTCAGCAACAAAACAGGATTGCTTTGATGATGCATTTTGGCTGTTAACAACAAAACAAAACAAAAAACTCAATCTCCATATCTGAAGGGTTGAATGGGAAGATTCTGACTTTTAACTTTAATATCAATACTTTCATGGAGATGAGAGAGACTACTTAATACTCATTTAAATCATCAATACATACAACTGATTAATTAACATGTCATTGGCATGATATTACATTTAAAGTCATCATATTATTGCTTGTCTTAGAATTGTATGGAATCTTCAGGCAAATGTTACAGCTATGTCCCAGTTAATACAAATAATAAGTCCCGTGAAATGGGTTCATATATTTGAATTTATGTTAATCATAATAATCAATGAGCTAGGTGATGGAGTAAAAGCAGGGACTTGCTTGAGGTCTCCCCCAAACCCCTCCAAATACCTATAAAAATGACAAAACAAATTCTAGAGCTGCAGAACCCCCCAAAAATGACAGACTGAAACAAATTTCCAGCCCAAGACAACCTGGAAAGTTGATAGGACAGATCTGTTGTACCAGTCTGAAAGAAGAGCACAGTCCAGTATGTGCTGCACAGGCACAAATGGACTGGAGCAGGCCTCAGGGCACTGCATCACTGGCAGCTGTGATGGTTTCCAGATTTATCAACCCACAAATGCCAAAGACAACTTAGAAGATCAGTAGCAAAGGTCTGTCAGATCTGGGTGAGAGAGGAGCTCAATCAGGACCCAGCCCCAGGGCAGTGGCTGCAGCAGCAACATAAGTGGCTGTTTGTGGAGCTCTCAGCCCTTAGACAGTAGGGGGAGGGATTCAGGGTCTGATCAGAGGTGAATGGCAGGAATCTCTTCACTGGTGCTGAAACAGGATTCTCTTGCTTTGCCTGTGCTTCAATCTGGGTCACAGTCTTGGGTGATAGTCCTGGGGCAAGGAAGAGCACTGGAGCTTGTGACAACAGTGGAGAGGGAATCTGCCTCACAATTCCAAGGCAGTAAAGAGTGCTTGTGGTCACTAACAGACCAGAGCACAGGCCAGGAGAAGAGTAAACACCTCTCCTTTGATCATACCACCTTGGAAAAGCTAAAAATTTACAGGTCCCTAAAAGTATCTGTGAAAACAGCTGAACAAAACCCCCAAAACTGGGGAAAGTACACCCTCCCATTCCCCTCACTGGAAGCAGAGTCTTACCTTGACAAAGGGCTAAAATGTCAACTAATTGGCTTGGAAAATGAGCAAACAGCAGGGATAAAAACAGACTATAGAATCTTACTTTGGTGACAAGAAAGATCAAAACATACAACCAGAAGAAGACAACAAAGTCAAAGCTCCTACATCCAAAGCCTCCAAGAAAAATAAGAATTGGTCGCAGGCCATGGAATAGCTCAAAAAGGATTTTGAAAATCAAGTAAGAGAAGTAGAGAAAATATTGAGATGAGAAAACAGAGTGATGCAAGAAAATCATGAAAAATGAATCAAGAGCTTGCTAAAGGAGACTCAAAAAAATTCTGAAGAAAATAACACCTTAAAAAATAGACTAACCCAAATGGCAAAAGAGGTCCAAAAAGCCAATGAGGAGAAAAATGCCTTATAAAACAGAATTGGCCATTAATGAAAATGGAGGTCCAAAAGCATACTGAAGAAAATAATTCCTTAAAAATTAAAATGGAGGGGCGGCTAAGTGGCCCAGTGAGTAAAGCGCTGGCCCTGGAGTCAGGAGGACCTGAGGTCAGTTTCAGCCTCAGACACTTAACACCCACACAAAAACACACCAAAAAAAACTAGCCATGTAACCTTGGGCAAATTACTTAACCCCCAATTGCCCTCCAAAAAAAAGGCAAAAAAACAAATTAGAATGGAGCAATAGAAGCTATTGACTTTATGACAAATCAAGAAATTATCAAACAAAAACAAAAGAATGGAAAAAAATAGAAGACAATGTGAAATATCTCATTGGAAAAAGAACTAACCTAGAAAAAAAGATCTAGGAGAGATGATTTAAAAATTATTGGACTACCTAAAAGCCATGATCAAAAAAAAAAAAGAGTTTAGACATCACCTTTCAAGAAATTATCAAGAAAAACTGCCCTGGGGTGGCTAGGTGGCACAGTGAATAGAGAACTGGCCTGGAGTCAGGAGAACCTGAGTTCAAATCCAGCCTCAGACACTTAACACTTACTAGCTAAGTGACCTTGGGCAAGTCACTTAACCCCAATTGCCTTCCCTGCCTTCCCCCCTCAAAAAAAAACCAAGAAGAAGAGAAGGGAAGGGAAGGGAAGGGAAGGGAAGGGAAGGGAAGGGAAGGGAAGGGAAGGGAAGGGAAGGGAAGGGAAGGGAAAATATGGAAATTCAGTGAAATAGAGGATTTTCAAGCATTCTTGATGAAAAGACTAAATAGAAATTTTTATTTTCAAATACAAGACTTAAGAGAAGAATGAAAAGGTAAACAGGAAAGAAAAATCATAGGGAATTATTAAAGTTGAACTGTTTACATTTCTGCTTGGAAAGATGATATTTGTAACTCATGAGACCTTTCTCAGTATTACAGTAGTTCAAGGGAATATAAGGCACAGGGTGAGTTAAATACAAAGGAATGATTTCTAAAAAATAAAATTAAGGGATGAGAGAGGAATGTACTGGAAGAAGGAGAAAGGAAAAGGCAGGATGGAATAAATTATCTCACATAAAACAGGCAAGAAAAATATTTTACAATGGAGGGGAAGAGGGGGAGAGATGAGAGGGAATGAGTGCACCTTACTCTCATCAGATTTGGTTTAAGGAGGGAATAACACACATACTCAACTGGATATGAAAATATGTTTTACCCTACAGGAAAGTAGGGGGGAAGGGGATAAGAGAAGTTGGGGGAGGGGAGAAATGATGGAAAGGACGGCAAATGTGAGGAGGGGGTAATCAGAAGCAAACACTTTTATGGAGGGACAGGATCAAAGGATAAAATAGAATAAATGGGATGTGGGATAGGATGGAGGGAAATATAGTTAGTCTTTCACAACATGACTATTATGGAATGTTTTGCATGACTACACATGTATAACCTATATCAAATTACTTGCCTTCTCAATGAGGGTGGGTGGGGAAGGAGAAAGGGAGAGAATGTGGAACTCAAAGTTTAAAAAAAAATGAATGTTAAAAAATTGCTTTTACATTCAACTGGGAAATAAGATATACAGGCAATGCGGTATAAAAATCTATCTTGCCCTACAGGAAAATAGAAGGGAAGGGGATAGGAGGTAGAATGAATAAATTAAAAATAAAGTCCCTAAACTCCAAGATATCTTGTGAAGTATAAACCTTCAAATATCATTTTCCTTTGGACAGAACACCCCCATGTAAGGATATAACTTCCTATATGGACAGGGCTGAATTTCCTACGCATGTGAATACAACTATCCTTCTATTTACTCAGGTTTGAAACTTTAATGTTTACACATCCCCATATATCTAATTAGTGGTCAAATCTTGTAATTTCTTTTGCCACCACACCTTCTATCTATGCGTTGTACGTGTCATGTAACACCTTCTTGTTGTCTTACACAATAGAAAGTAGGCTTCTTGAAAGCAAGATTGGTTTTTATTTTTCTTTGTATCCCATGTACTTAGCATAGTGCCTAGCAATACATTATTAGTAATAATGCACTTAGCATTTAAATTCTTGTTGACTATTTTTCAATTGTTGATTCAATATCTATATACCAATGAGGAATTACCCACATCAAGGATGTCACATAATTTTATTGAAGTATATAACACATCTGAAGAAAATCAACACATAGCGGTGGGTCATTTCAAATTATCAGTTCAAATTCAACTTATAATTTTTAGTTGATGAAACAGGACCATTCCTTTATTATTTACTTTTATTTTTAAGTTTTACTCCTTAATATAAATTTGTAGTACAAACTATTAGCCAGGCAGATAACAAATATAAAGCTAAGTATCTAGATGGTTACTGGTACTGAAAGAAAAACAATTGTTTACTTTAAAAAGCAAAAAAAAAAAAGCCTAATTTTTTTTAAAGCAATTGAGGTTAAGTAACTTGCTCAAGGCTACACAGCCAGTTATTTCTGGGTGTGGTGCTAAGTATCTAAGCCCGGATTTGATCCCCAGGTCATCCCGACACTGGAGCTGGTGCTCTTTACTTGATGAGCCACCTGGCTGCCCCAAAAGCCCTAAATTTTAAAACAATGTATATACAATTATTCTTAAGAGCTAGCCTTATTTGGTTAAATAACAGACATATAGAAATTTAATGTATGCAAAGTGGTATAATAAATTATCTCCTCTGATCTTCTGATTAACCCTGTGAGGTAGACAGATGTGACTGAAGGATGTGCAAAGCAGTTGCCAGGCTACATTTCCACAGAGGTATCTTTCCATGATAATAGCTATGGTATGATATGATCAACATTCATTAAATACCTACTTTGTGCCAGGCACTGTGTTAAGTGCTAGGGATCAGTCTTTGTCCTCAAGGAGCTTACAATCTAAGGGAGGAAGACAATATATAAAAAGAAAAGGGGTGGGAGTCCCAGAGGATACCCTGTGGGAGAGCATGATGATAGTGGTGAAGTCAGAAACATGCAGAATAGCTGGTGGGAAAGTGAAGAGATGACTGGGATTTTGAACCTTGTGTAAAGGGAGGATATGGAAGGAAATTTTGTTTTGTTTTGTTTTATTGCACCCCTCCCCCCAGCCAAGGGCACAGAACTGGAAACACTGCTATTATAAAGACTCCTAAGTTCAGACATATGGGCTATCTTCCTCAAGGGTCTAAGGAGAGATGATGTTTAAGACAGTAGTGGTTCAACTTGCTTGGCACCTACTACTTCCTGTCTCTCCCTCAAGCTCAAATGGCAAAAGAGGTCCAAAAAGCCAATGAGGAGAAGAATGACTTAAAAAGCAGAACTGGTCAAATGGAAAAGGAAGTCTTGTGGAAATGAATGTTGAAAACAAATATCAATAAAAAATTTTAAGGAAAGAAAGAAATGGAATCTTAAACTGAGGTCTGTTAGTCTTTGTAAAAATACATATTTTCATAATTGTATTTTAATAAAATTAGTTTTCTTTATAAAAAAAAGTAGAAAAGGTAATCCTTATCCTCTAACTTCCTCACTCAAGAGCCTCTTCTCCACCATGCATCACACTACAGCATGGCTACATGTGCCCATCTTAGACTTGTAACAGAAGTCAGCCCAACTCCACCTTCTCATAGTGCCAAAGGTAGAATATTATCCTGACTGGATATATCCTGACAATGGTCTGAGCTGTAACCAGAAAACTGCAGGAAAGAGGGACAGAACACAGATACATATAATAATGTAGCACTCTACTAAGCCTGAGGGAAAGAGACCAACATCCAGTTGTAACAAGTTCTTTCCCTCAGACATCACTTGGGGCAGACTGAGGCTGTGAAAAGTGAATTCCCTAGCATGAGCAGAGGCTGAGAAGGCTTTGAGAACCAGGCCCAATCAAAAGAGGAGTCAGAAAGTGAGCAAGAGAGAGATATAAGGAAGAGAGACTGAAATTGCTATCTCAGGAGAAAGAAAATTAAAAGACCCTGAGTATAAAACAGTAAGGAAGATATTATTAACAGAAGGAAACATGGCCTGTAGATCAACTAGAGAATAGAAGACATCTACAAATAAATAATATTTCAAGACAAAGGAAAATACTTGATGAGGCAGAGGACTTTATGATTCCTGAGAGAGCGTGCAACCACAGCAGGATAATCCTGAATAGCTTAAAAGAGAAATAAGAATTGCGAAAGTGAAATTTATGACCTGTGCAAAAGAAATAATTCGTGGAATGGAAAAACTTGAATCCACAGTGACAAGATGCACCAAAGGAATGAAAGAGTAAGTAACTAATCAGTAAGGTAAATACATGGCAATGTTGTTATTGTTATTCGTCCTTAGTTCTCAAAGAGGATCATGACATTAGGAAGATGATGTTATGACTTGCAAGTAAATTGGATTTACCTGAGAGAGGGCTATGCAAAGTCACGAGCCTTACTTTCTCCTCTGGAGCCATTTGGGTCCAGTGGCAAGACATAGATCAAGATGACTGGAGATGGCCCCACATACTGAAGTTAAGGACAATCTGGAAGAAGAGAAGAACAAAAAAAAACCAATAACATTAAGAGAAAATATGATCTCCATTCAAGCAAAATATATTGATCTCAAGTATAGATTGCATTGTGATAGTTTAATGACCATAAGTCTTCCAGAAGACAAAATGCAAAAACCTAGATATTATAATGTAAGAAATAGTACAAAAAAACTGCCCAGAATTTTAAAACTCCAAAAAACAAAGAGCCATTAAAAAGAATTTACAGATTATCTCCAGAAAACAAAGTAACAAAAAGAAAAAGGAAAAACCTATGCTATAATTTGGAGACAACTACATTAGTGCATAAGTTTAAAAATTCAGATAACAAACAACAAATTATTTAAATGACCAGGAGAAACACCTTCAAATATAAAGGAAAGGAAATTTGAATAAATCTGTACCTACAAGAAATTTCCAGAGGAAATGGAACAAGAGCTCTAGGTGTAGCCCAAGATAATAAAGCCTAGCCATCAATGAAAAAAAGATGGATGTTCAATAAAAAAGGGGGTGGATGGGAGGCTATTCAAAGCATTCCTAGAAAAAAAATCAGACTTGAACAAATTATTTACTTTTCAAACACCCAAGACAATAGATATATAAGAAAGACAAACAATACCAACTAAGGACAAGAACAAAATTACAATAGTGATAACATTAAGAGATTTCTTTCTAAAAGTATGAAAAGAGATAAGGGTGAAAGCAGAAAGTAAATAAAAATGATGGTGAAGCAGTAGACCTGAAACTTCATGGACTAAACCTCACAACATCCCAACTACAGGTGAATCAATACTTTTGTACAACAAAATTGCAGAATGGGAGAGTGCAAAAGAAAGGGAGGAAAAAAGAAAGAGGGGCACAACCCAAATATTTCCAAGTACTGTCCAAACCAGGTTAAAATATAATCAAGAAGGGGCAGCCAGGTGGCTCAGTGAGTAAGAGCACCGGCTCCAGTGTCGGGATGACCTGGATCAAATCCAGGCTCAGATTCTCAGCACCACACCCAGAAATAACTGGCCGTGTAACCTTGAGCAAGTTACTTAACCCCTATTGCTTTAAAAAAAATTTTTATATATATATATATATATATATATATATATATATATATAAAATCAAGAAATATTTAACAAAATAAATAAAATATAATAAAACATAATGTTAACATGTGATTTTCTAAGTCAATATAAAACCTACAGGAATCTTTATATGTGGTTTAGTGTCCCCCTTCCCTCTCTATTTTAATTTGACAAGACTGATGAAGGGAAAATAGTTCCAGTAGTCTCCTAGGAAGAAAAAAAATTATAGGAGAATAGGAAAGAATGTAAAGGGAGAGATTGAAATAGGGGGGGAGAAGAAGGGAATCTTGTTTCAGTAGCAGAAGAAGGTACAACTGATGAATGCTTACATGTAGGGAAAAAAATTCTATAAGCGATGATTAGGACCTTATAAATGGGATCAGGAGGGATTTGGTGTTTAGAGAAACCACTCATCCTCCCCAGGAAAGCTCCTGTGGGCAACTGACATCCAGAAGAGTGGGACAGCATGGACCCAGGAAGGAGATTTCATGGAAAATGGAAGTGGGGGTGAAATTACCATGGCAAAGGCAAAGGTTAATAATTAACATCATAATCAGAAGTATAGGAAAATTCCTACAATGTGGTAATATCTTTTCTATCATCTGCAGGAACCCATATTTCAAAAAATTAGGCACAGTAGAAAATGGGAGAGGGGCATGACCTACTAGGCAATAATGTATCTTAGAAGCTTTAATTCCAAGAGGAATACAGAATCTAAAGATGGACTAAACAAGTAGAAGGGCCATGAGTCAAATAATAAAAGTCTAGGACAGACAGAATTGGAAGATAAATAACTAAAAGAGCAAAGAAATTATTTTTATAACAAATGTAGAAAATGAAAAAAATTAAAAGTAATGAACAAAACAAGTTGAAATAGAGGAGGAGGATTTTACCTGACTAGTTAACTAGGAAAAAAAAAAGAATTAAAACTAGGTAAGAAAGAAAAAGGAACTAATAAGTAAAACTCAAAAAATTATGGAAAAGTATCATGGAGAGGAGGAAAAACTTGATGGTGAGGGTAAGAGGGCTGGTATGAATAGAATTGCCTTAAAGCCAACTAAGCTAAAATTCCCAAAGAGAAAAAATACCAAGATTACAGAGAAAGTAAGGAAAAATCCAAATGGGGAGGGGGAACAATATTAGAGACAAACACAGGAAAATATGTCTAACTTATAATTTTAAATTGTAATGGGAATGCAAATTTGGAAGATCTTCCCTGCCCCTAGGCTAAAGTGCACCTGAAGCCTGGGGTGGGAGGCTTGTTTTTCAGTAGATACTTCTTGATTGGCCAGTGAGTCAATAAGGTTGTTACATTCTCTGAGCCAGGAGAAGGCTGTGTAAGCCCTGATGTGCAGCTTTGTTTTGGGACTCACTTTGAGAAGTGTTCTGTGATTTGATCTGAATTATGGGAAGCCGTTGTTGAGAGTCCCCCGGCTTTGAAAAACCCAGATGTGGAAACCCAGATGTTGACTGGGTATGGATGTAATGGTTGGACAGTTTGGAAATCTGTCTACTTGATCTGTTTCTGTCCTGATAATTCTGCCTGTATGCTTTGAGGTTCCGGGTGCTGACCTTTTTCCCCTGAACAAGGTAAACGATATATGTCTGACTGATTAAAGTAAGCTTGTTAACCCATTTTGAGTTGCTTTCCTTTATCAAAGCAGATCCAAGAACCTGTGGTGGTGGCAAACCCTGAGGGCGCTTGGGGTGCTTGCTGCTACAAAAATGTGAATATATTTTTAAAAATCTAACAAAATGAATGGATTTATTGGGTAAGAAAACAAAAACACCACAATCTGTTGTTTACGAAAATCACACAATAAAAATATAGCCATAAACAGAGTTGCAATCATGCTATAAAAACAAAACCAAGAATTCTCAACATTAAAAAAAATGGATAAACAATGAAGTTACATTAGATTGGAAGGAATCATAGACCAAAAAATAAAATAAAACAAAACTAATATCAATGTTAAACTTATATGCTCCAAATGTCCTAGCACCTAAATTAATAAAGGAAAGATTAACTAAACAACCAAAAGACATAGATAGTGGCAAAAGATTTCAATGTCCTTCTCAGTTTTGGATAAGTCTAACAGAAAGATAAACAAAAGGAAAATTATAAAACTGAACAAATTACTGGAGAAACTAGAGCCAAAAGACTTATGGCATCTTCTGAATGGAAATACTAAGGAATATACATGACAAAAATTTACAATATATTATAGTCCAAAGATATTCCAAATACATGTAAAAAGGCAGTAAACAAACAATTTTTTGACTGTGTTTTGACAAAAGCATCATTTACAGACTGAAACACAATTTTAAAAACAGTTCAGAGAGCACAAACAAATGATAGAGATCTAACTGGAAACATAATAATGAAATTCTAAATAATGTGTAGGTCAAAGAACAATCATAGAAACAATTAATGATTATGTGAAAGAAAATATAATGATGAAAAAGACTGCTGCAGTGTTTGATACACAACTAAAACAGCCCTCAGGGGAAAATTGTATCCCAACAAATATACATTAACAAAATAGAAAAGCAGAGTACTGATAAATTTAACATGCATTTCTAAAAATTGAATGTCAATAAACAAACCTAAAATGAACACAAAAGATGAGATTTAAGAAGTTTGAGGAGAAATACCTAAATAGGAAACAATCAAAAACAATCTCTGAGAATGATAAATAAAACTGAAAGCTCATTTTTGAAAAGACAAAAAAATTAACTTTAGCCAATTTAATTAAAAAGAAGCAGAAAAACCAAGCCAACAAGATAGCATATGAGCAAAGCAAAATCACAAAAAATAAAAAAATAAAAATTATCATAGTCTACTACACACAGTGAAATGCTTCCAAAAGTGAGAACATATACAGAAGTATTTAAAAAAATATAAAAACCACAAACTAACAGAAGATTAAATACAGATATTAAATAATTAAATTTCAAAAGATGAAATAGAACTAACTGTCAAGGCATTATCATAGGAATTTCTTGGTCCTGATGGATTCACAGGATAATCCTATCTTAAAGAATAATTAATACCAATGTAAACAAATTAATCTGAAAAACTGAGAAAGAAAATACCTTATCAGATTTTTTATGAGACAAATATAGTCCCAATTTCTAAATCAGAAAAAGGCAAAACATGGAATGAGAACTATAAATTAATATCAGTTACATGTAAAATTTGACAAAAAAAAAATAAATGGAGGCATTTCTCCATGCAAAATATCATTTTGCTTACAGGGGCATTCAATCTGATAATAAAGGGTGGGTTGAATGGCCCTGTCTCTGGCAAAAAGACCACAAACTGAAGATGCAACTCATTTATATAAGCATAAAACAAAGTACAGAAGAAAAATAATTTAATTCACTAGCATCACAGGGATGAAGGATCATTATTGGTTATATCAAAGAAAGCAGATGCAGCCCCATGGACCACCTCATTCTATCTCTAAGGAATACTTTCAGGAATATATGGGTCCTGGCTGCATCCTGAGATTACTGATAGGGACTTAGGTACATAGAATCACTGACATGTGGGAAATTAGATAAGACTATCTTAACTATTAAAGATGAGAGAAAATCAGTTAATAACTTCTCAAGGTTACCACACAAACTTGCAGGAAATACTAAGATAATGTTTTATGAGAGTACTGAAAACTGAGTTTTTCTTTAACTGACAGCAATTGAGGGAAAGCCTTGATATCTTACTTCAGAGAGAGTGCTGAACTTTAGCAATCATAAGCTTCTTCACCCAGATTCAGAGAAGAGGGATATAGTTACAGAATAAAATCACTTATAAGACAAAATCAAATGTAAAATACAACATCAAGAATTAATTCTTTCATATCATTAATGGCAATAAATTCCAAAATATAAATAAAATTTTATCAAATCCTACATAAATTTATCCAATGAATTATCCATCAAGGCCAAATTTGAGCTATATTAGGGATGTAAAGATGGTTAGCATTAGGAAAACAATCAACACAATAAACCATATTCAAAACAAAACTTTCCAAACCCACATGATTGTTTTAATGGAAGTGAGAAAGGCCTTTGATAAAGTACAACATTTATTAATGCTAAAAGTCTTATAAAGTATAGACATAGAGGGATCCATTTTTTACAATCATAAAAAGTATCTATATAAAATCCAAAAAAGACATCACATGCAATGAGGATACAGTAGAATATTTCCCAATAACTACAAGAATAAAAAAAGATATAGCATTTTATCCCCAATAGCATTTTATATAGCTCTGGAAATATTAGCAATAGCAATAAGAAAAGAGAAAGAAATTAAAGGCAAAAAGATAGGTAAAGAAGAGATAAAACTATCCCTATTTGCTCATGATAATTTACTTAGAAAATATTAGGGAATTAACAAAGATGACAATTGAGACAATTAATAGCTTCAGTGAAGTTGCAGCCTACAAAATAAGCCCTCAACATTCAACAGAATTTCTATACAATAATAACAAAATCGAAGAGGTAACTATAGGAAGCAAAATTACATTTCAAATAATTTAAAAATACATAAAACTTTTGGGGATCAAACTAGTAAAGCATATAAAGTACTTGTATGAATTCAATCACAAAGTGGTTCTTAAAAAAATAGAGAACATTTTAAATAGCTGAAGGAATATTCAGTACTCATGGTTGTCCCATGCCAACATAAGAAAAATGACAATATTACCAAATTTAATTCATAATATTATTTACTAAGCTCAATAAAATAACAAAATCCATTTGGAAACACTTCAAGAGATCATTATATAAAGGGAAATTTTTTTTTAAAGGATGGGATGAAGGAAAAATGGCACTTCCAGATCTCAAAATTGTCTGTGATATGTAATGACTTTCTGGCATGGGAATTGATACTAGAAGAAATTGTGGTTGTAAAAAGAAAAGATATCAATATTTTTTTTTCAATTGAAAGATTGAAAAGAAGAAAATGTAAGATAATCCATACAAAAAACAACTGGCCTGGAAAAGAGGGCAAAGAAAGATAACTTAAAAACCACTGGAGTCTGAAAGTCATGGTTTGTTTTGGTTTGGTTTTTTAAGCCTGAAAAAAGAAAAGAGTATCATTAAGCCAACTTTTTTTAATAAAAGAGAAGAAAAGTTGGGGCAGCCAGGTGGCTCAGCGAGTAAGAGTACCGGCTCCAGTGTCAGGATGGCCTGGGGATCATATCTGGGCTCAGATACTCAGCACCACACCCAGAAATAACTGGCTTAGTTAGAGCAAGTTACTTAACCCTGATTGCTTAAAAAAAAAGATAGAGAGAAGAAAAGAAAGGAAAGAAACACCAATAAATAGGGCAGCCTTGAAAATTATATATAAGCTTATTGTATACTTAAAAAGAAAAACAAGGTGATCAGATTGGCCCAGGATTTAATAATGGTCTATAGTTTTTTGTACAATTCTTTTTCATGTATATATATATATATGAATATTTATATGGAAATACTAATTTTATTTAATGTTGAAGTTAATAAAAATATGTGTGTACTTGAATACCATATTTGGAGAAATCATAAATCAAAACTGCACAGATCTATTAGAACTAGGGGGCAAATTTAAGATAGTAAGAGTTTATCACTCACTTCATGAAAGGAACCTCAAAAGGAAAAATCTTGAAATACAGAGCTCCCCCAAAATACCATAAGTAAACAAAAAGAAAAACTTCAAGTACCCAGAAAGTATACGCAAGATCACACAAGGCCTAAAAGCTTCATCTAAATAGTAAAGTATATTTTGAAATGTGATATTTAAGAGGCAAAATATGAAGGCTTACAACCAAGAATATGTTATTATGCAAAACTGATATACTACTATACTCAGGGGAAAATGGATTTTTAATTAAATAGGTGATTTGTAAGCATTTATGATGAAAAGAACAGAACTAAATAGGAACTTAAATACAGACCAATAGTTAAGAGAAACCTAAAGAGTTTATATGAGCAATTAGAAAGCACGTATAATAATGTAGTGCTAAGATTCTAATAGAGTCCCAAGAATTCTTTTTTTTTTAATTAAATTGTTTCTTTATCTGGAGGCAGACTTAAGTGAATTGCCCAGGATTTCCCAGCTAGTAAGTGTCTGAGATCTACACTTGAACTCAGGTCTTCCAGACTCCAGGGCTGGTGTTCTATCCACTATGCCACCTCACTGCCCCAAATATTAAGGATTCTTAACATTTTCTTGTTTCACACACCCCTTTTGAAACCAAAGGACAAAATCATTGAAGGAATTGCTACAAACAAACCAAAGTTACTGATCCTGAAGAAGGAATTAAAAGAAAAAGAAAGAAAGAAAATCAAAGAAATAGAAGCTAAGGGAGGGAGAGAACAATTAAGAGTATTACTGAACAAACTGTGGCATGTTAATATAAGAGAATGTTATTGCATCGTAAGAAATGACAAAAAATACAGGTTCTAAATTGATAGTGAGGTGAGCAAAACCAGGAGAACAATCTATATATACAAGGATAACAACAATGTATTGCTTTCCTGGATTTTGTGACCTTCTATAAAAGTAATGGAATATAAAGATCCCCCTGTATTGGCTTGGTTTTTGGTGTTAAAACCCAGAGCTTATTAATCCCCCTTGTGGGATGGACTTGTTGACGTGAAAAGAGAGAGCTGAACTGGGAGGAGCTGGTGACATAGATTTGGAGAGACACAAGAGAGAGGCAGAAGAACTTTTTGGAAGCAGCACCTTTGGAGGCAGAGAGAGACTGAGAGGATTGCTGAGGGCCATTTTGAATTGCCCAGGACTTTGAGAGCTGCCACCCAGAGCTGCCGAGGACTGAGGAGACATGGCTGTTTTGCTGGTACTTTGTCTGTTTTGATGTTGTTTTGCCAGATTTATCCACTGGTGAAGGACAGTGCTGTTGTTGTAGAAGTCTTGGAACCTTGCTGTTGGTTCTGAAGCCCTGAAGAAGGATTTTCTTGTTGTATGCTTACAGAAATCCTGGAAGAGGGTTTTGCTAATGTTTTCAGGGGTCCTAGGACTGTTCTGCATACAGAGGATGAATTAATGAAGAGACTGGCAATGTATCTTGTGGCCTTGCTAAGTTTTGTCTCTCCAGGAACAAAGATGACCTCCATTTGGGTATTAAGTGCTGTGCTTAAACTTGTTGTAACTCTGGGGTAGATTCAATTGTGATACAAGGGTGGGGAACTTATCACCTTTCTGTGCTCTGTGATTGAACAAATGAATGTACTTTACTTATGATTGGAAACTAATCTCCATTTGAGAAGAGGGGCTTTGTGATGGACTAAATGTAGGTACAGCCTAGGGGTGGAGTAGTATTTAGAACAGGGACTTTGTAATTGATTGAATTAATGTAAGGTCCTGGGGTGGGGTAGTACTTGGAGATTATTCAATCACACTTAGTAAATGCTGTATTTTGAATGATGTCATATTTTGATTCTGTCTATTCTTAATTTGTCACTGAATAAAATGGAGAGCACCTATGCTGGTATTTTGAACCTTGGGAAGTTGCCTTTGCTTGGCATTACATTACACCTTCACACACTTACATTCCCAAAGATGAAATAGACTGACACTCATTTCCTCTGAGTATTTTCTACCCTGGCTGCATGACTTCATCATTCCCTCATGCTGAGTAACTTCTTATGCATGTCCCCATTTTTAGCTTCTAATGTTTGTGTTGTTTTCTCCCCCCATTAGATTATGAGCTCCTTAAGGGTAGTTAGTGCCTGACATAAAGTAGGAAGAAGGAAAAACAACTCTGAAAGATCTAGGAGTACTTCTCAATGCAATGTCCAGCTTGTTCTGTGAAGCATGTTAACCACCTCCTGAACAGAAGTAATAAACCCAAGGTGTAGAAAGAGACACGTTTTGGACATGACCACTATCTAGAGTCCTTTTGTTCAGCTATATGTATTTGTTACAAGATTTCTTTCTTTCTGTAGGTTTTTATTGAGGGGGTAGGCTAAGGCAGATGAGCAAGAGTGTTACCACAAAGAAGAGGACGATTGAAACAGTTTTTACACTCCACGCAGGAAGGAACATAAGGAAATTCAGAAGAAAGCACAAACAGTGCAGTTTTTAAAGTAATGTGTAGACTTTTCACATATATTTGTTAATAAGAAAGTGGGATTAAATGGAGTTTGACAGAGTAATAAACGATTCTTTTTTGTACTCTGCAAGATATATAGATTACTAGGTCAATAGATAGAGGGATCAATAAATCTTTCTATAAAAAGGAGAGAACTAGCTAGAGGAGTCCCAAATCCTAGCTTTAAAAGTCCTGCAATGTGTACTTAGAGGAAGTAGTTTGGATAGAATGGAGGTGCAGAGCCAAGGTCAAACATAACAAAGCTTAATGTATTGGGAGAGGAAAACAGCCTGGTTATCTGAATATGCAGTCTGGCTGATCTACACTTCCCACCCCCCATTCACTGATAGACTAAATAACAAAACATGACTGAATGACAGGGCACTGGGAGAGTTGGGAGGTGGAATTTGCTTTAGATTGAATAACAAAACCTGACTAGAGGACCTCAATCCTATTAGGCTGACTTCTCAAACCCCTGCTGCTTGGAGCACTGTTTAACTTCACTGGTCTCCCCCTCCCAGACAATGTTGCACCCAAACTTCAATGAGTAGGGACTTTTCCAGACCAACTTTACTAAAGAAAAAAACTATGTCCCAATGGTCCATTCAAATGCTACTGATTGGCTAGGTACTCTAAGCAGGCATGAAAAAGCTCTATCAGACAGATGTGTAGCTTAAGAACTTGAAACTTCCCACAGCAAACCATCTTCCTTAGTGATCTAATACATTTCTTTTCTTTTCAGTTTGGCTGATCACTTTTATTTGACCTCCTTGTCATAAGGACCTCCTTATAGGTGAGATTCTTCCTGGGCACTCAAGGAAACCAGGCTGAGAAAATTCCCTAACATGAGTGCTCCAGAAAACTGCTTCATTGTCTAATGTTTAAGTTTGAAATTCCTGGGTATGTTTAACAGTAGTTATTACTGTTACTTGTTTATATTTCTGTCCAAGTGTGCTGAAGATAGCCTTTTGAATTTAGCATTTCTTTTACTGTGTAGTAGATAGCTGTCCCATAGCTGCAGGGGTGTCCTGAATTCAATTTGTACTGGCTTCATAGAGCCTACTGTTAAATTTTTCAGTATAAGCATTTAGATCCCAGAATTTAATGAAAGTTTGAAAAAAGAAGCAGGATTTGATTTGTTGTTTTGTCTGTCTAGACTGGAGAAAGTGGTGGAGAAAACGTTTATGATACAGATTATACTTAAAAGTATATCATGGTTTTTTTTTTTTCTGAGCCAATTTTTAAACTATTTACCAGTCTAAAACCGAATAGTTGCTTTATATTTCACATTCAGTACCTTTCTATTGCCACCCCCTCCTGTTGGGAGGTCTGAGATATGACCTAGATACAAATTTTAAGTAATTTTTCCCAAGATACTCAGTTGGGATATAATGAGCCAAAGAATGAGAGAAAAGGAGCCTCACTTTTTTTTTTTTAAGATGGTCATGTTGCTATAGGATTGAACCCATTCTAGGCAAGAAATATGAGTACAAGTCTGAGAGAGACAGTGTAGAGAGAGAAGGTACAACTCTCTATTGGGCCTAGCTATTATAATTATTATATTATAAATAGGCACTGAAGATGTCTGAGCAATATATTGACATGGTGACACCTGTACATTTGGAAAACTATTGTAGCTGTTGTGTGAATAGATTGGGGGAAAGAGTGTCAGAGACTGGAATCTTTGAGGCCAATTAAAGGGTCTTAATAATTAATTAATAAATAATTAATAAAACTTGAGGAAAGAGGTGATGAGGTCCTGAACTAGGGATGGCATGGGTGTGTCAAAAAGGGATCATTTGGGAGATTTGGGAGAGATTTTATAGAAGTAGAACCAATAAAACTTGGCAACTGTTTGGATACATGGTAATGAGGGTGACAGGTAAGAGTCAAGGATGATGAGATTATGAATCTGAATGAGTGGCAGCATGTTTCTGTCTGGACAGGAAGAGGTAAATTTGGTTGAGTGGGTTTAAGAGAGAAGATAATAGTGTAATTGGGGCATTCTGTATTTGAAAAACCTGTGGGACCATACAGAAGACCTACTAGCATTGGCAGAATGATTGGATTTCAGAAGAGATTAGAGCTGAATCTGTAAATTTATGTGTTATTTGTTTAAGGAAGATATTTGAGTCCATGGGAGAAGATGAAGTCACTGAAGCATAAGTGTTAGAAATAGAAAAGTACCTAACTGTGAACCCAGAGCAGGGTGAGTTAAGAGGAAAGTGTGGAATTTGGGTTGTACATTCCTTCCATCTCTCCTCACACTTCCAGTGGGTTATACCCTTTCTACTACCTAAGGACAGTGAGAAGGGAAAATAAAAGGGGAAGTCTGAATAATTGAAATGATCAGTTGATTAGGGATTTGCCCTAGATGGATGACTCTTATGGTTAGCAATAATCCTAAATTGCTCAATTTTCTAAGTAGTTAAGATTTCATTGAGCCATGGAATGTTAGAAGTGGAAGGGACCTTGGAGATCCATCTAGTTCAACACCCTCAAAATATTTATTAAAATCTCACAAAGCACTCGGTAATAATCAAGCAGAAGGCAGACTCCCTTGGAAACTTTAACCTAATAAAATAAGGCATGACACATTTAAGTTTTCCTGTTTGTGCTTCTGAGGGGAGATTTTTTTTTAAAAGCTATATAAAGGGCAGGGGAGGGTATGTGATGACTAGATGTTCTTATTATTTTTTGCTTTTTGGAGGGGGAATGCAGGGCAATTGGGATTAAGTGACTTGCCCAAGGTCACAGAGCTAGTGAGTGTGTCAAGTGTCTGAGGCCACATTTGAACTCAGATCCTCCTGACTCCAGGGACGTTGCTCTATTCACTGTGCCACCGCCACCTAGCCTCAATTTTCGTTATTCTTTAGGGAAAATGTTCATACCCTCTCATTCTACTATCCAAAATAGACTTCCTGAAAGAGATGAAGTTTGAGTTGTGATGGAAGAGAAATTTGTCATCCTGGGGAACCAGATGTAGGGAATGGGGAGAACAATAAAACAGGTGAATGAATGATGGAATGGAATGAACCAATATATATATACACATGTAAGACCTTACTACTTGGTGGGCACCTTGCTGAGCTTTAGGGATATAAATATAAAAAGAGAATCTCTGCTCTCAAGAAGCTTACATTCAAAAATGTGAATGTTGGGAAGACCACATACAAAGAAAAATCATTGAGTTCTTCACCACCCTGACAGGAAATCTTTCACTGGGATTTGGCTTGGCCTTGTGAAGGTTCACCTTTTTCCTGGTGACTTAAATGAAGTCTTGGAAGCCATGTTTATCAAATTTTCAGATGTCACAAAACTACTAGGGAAAGCTAATATTTTGGATGACAGGATCCAAAAAATATATAGGTTATAAAATTGTACTAAGTCTAATAAGATGAAATGGGTAAATAGAAAATACATATTTTTAAAAAAGTCTTGGTGGGGAATCCCAACCCAGGTGTCTCCAGCAGCAGCTAAGACTTCAGCAGGCCCCAGAGTGGGATATGGTTGGAGCCCACACAGCTAAACATCTTCATTTTCTCCATTCCCTTAGGCTGTGGCGTTCCTGCCATCTAGCTAGCCCTATCTGTTCTGACCAGGATTGTCAATGGTGAAGATGCAGTTCTCAGTTCTTGGCCTTGGCAAGTCTCTCTGCAGAGAGGAGGTTCCCACTTCTTCAGGGGTTCCCTCATCAATGAGAAGTGGGTGGTCACAGCTGGTCACTGCAGGGTTAGGACAATTGACAAAATGGTTGCTGGAGAATTTAACCTGAACTCTGATGAGGGTGATGGCCAAGTTCTGCAGATAGCCAAGGTCTTCAAGAATAAAAGTTTAAACTTGTTCACTATTAGCAATGAAATCACCCTGTTGAAGCAGGCTACAGTTGCATTAATCTAGGAGACTGTGTCCCCTGTCTACCTGCCCAATGCCAGTGAAGATTTCCCTTCAGGAACCACCTGTGTTTCAACTGGCTGGGGCAAGACCAAGTATAGCACCTTCTAAGTCCCAGATAAGCTCCAGCAGGCAGCTCTGCCTCTGCTGTCCAACACCAAATGCAAGCAGTTCTGTGGGAACAAGATCAAAGACACCATGATCTGTGCTGGGGCCAGTGGTGTTTCTTGCTGCATGGGTGATTCTGGGGGACCCCTAGTTTGCCTGAATAATGGTGCCTGGGCCGTAGTTGTTATTGTCTCCTGGGGAAATAGTGTCTGTTCCACCACTACCCCTGCTGTGTACTCCCGAGTCACTGAACTCCTGCCCTAGATCGAGGAACCCCTGGCCAACAACTGAGCTGCTCATGGGCTAAAGAAAATATGCATCTTCTTGTAACTCTTGCCTTCCCCCACCTCTAATAAATGTATCTGTGCAGGATCAAAAAAAAAGTCTTACACTGGGTTCATAAATCAACTTCATATATATACGATCAGAAAGACATGAGTAGATCATTTGGGGATTAAAATTAGATGACCTCTGAGGCTCCTTCCAGTTCTAGATCTATGGTCCTATGGTCATCTAATATATAGACCAAATGAGCACATCTATTTCAATGTATACATGAAATAATAGTAGAGCTTAATTTTTGTTTTTTAAGATAAAAATGTAACCTTACCCCTAAAGCCCTCTCTTCTCATTAGTAGAGATCAATGCCCTGTGTCTGCATGAGGCACAGAGTTAACAGAATAAGGAGAGAAGAGAGATCCAAACTTGAGAAAAGAGGTCTGCGTTCATTAGTCTCTTTGAGGTCTTGTGGCTTCCAGGATCAAGAGAGAAGGTGTATAATGCTAACCTTTCTTCAGACCCATAGGATGCTAAAAGGAGATTAATGTATTTCTAAGGCTAGAAAGATAGGTTAGGGCTAAACTGTAAAGGGTGTTAAAAGTCAAGTAGTTGTCAATAAAAGGCAATATTTATACCAATTTTAAAAAAATTATTAAAATATGTTTACATTTTATCCCAGAGGTAAGAGGGAGACAATTAAGTTTAATGAGTGGAAAGTGACTTGGTCATACCTGAATTTAGGAAAATACACTGTGGTAGCTGTATAAATAAATACAAAATATACAATGTAAATAGGCTATAAATAAATATACAATGTATATGCAGTAAAATTGTTATGGGTATATCAGTAACCACTGATAGGAAAAAGAAAGGCCTCTTATAGGAGGGAGAATGAAAACACAAACCTTGAACAAACAGATCCAGAGATTCTAAAAGATGAGGTTGAAAGGGAGAGCAATTCAGACGGAGAAGGGAGATGGAGTAAAAGGTATTCAGTAAGTAAGATGGTTTGACTGTAAAACAAAGAATGTGAAAGTGAATAGTATGAAATCAGTCTAGAAAGAGGGTAAAATCAGATTGGTATGGGCTTTTACATACACAAATGTTATTATTGTTGTTATTAATTATTTATATTACAATACTTGTATATTTATACATATTTACATGTCATAAATATATATGCCCATAAATTTGTGTGTGTGTGTGTGTGTGTGTATGTGTTATAACTAAGAGGACTTTTAGCAAAGTTGATCTACATAACTGAAGACATGGACTCCCCCGGGGAATGTTCTACTGTAGTTGGAAGAGCATGGACTCAATGAGAAAAAAAGCAGACTAACCAGAACCACCACCAGGTCTCAAAGTCCCATTTTTATGAGTTGGGAAAGCAAACTTAATTGTCCCTTTCAATAAAGGGGCAGGTCAGGGTCAGGAGCATAGAGACTGGCTCTTGATGAAAGGTAGAGTTAGGGAATTACACTTGGTCTTTTTAAAGCAATAAATAATGAAATTGCTTTTCTTAATTTATATAGTTGTGGTATGCTGGTCAGCATTCTATAAATTCTTAGCAATAATGACAAGCCACTACTTTTACTGTTAGTAAGCAATAAGCAGGAATAGTAATCATTCTGGAGGTGGATTATGATGTAATCCAATGCTCATAAAGCTCTAATTTACTCTGCCATTTATTCTAGTTCCTACAAGCATAGAATCAACACATCTGAGTCATATTATGAGTGGACATACTCCCAATAGCATTTAATCTGAATTCCCTTACCCTTTGAAGGGCATCAAAAAATATCAACAGCAAGATATTTTGATAGAAAGTATTAGTTGTGGATTTTAATAGCCGGGCAAATCTGATCAAAGTTATTTCTTAATTTTCTAAAGAAGAAAACCCATTTTGCTCAAGGAAGCCAGTGACAATAGTGAATAAGAAGACTAACTAAAGGACAAACCTTCAGTACAAACTCCCTGCCCCTGTGTCTATAATAATTGATTTTCACTGGAGGTAAGGGGAGGGGTATGAATTTCTATTTAAGACTTAAATTTATGATTCAGTACTTAACTACTAGGTTCTTTAAATGGACCTTTCAAAAGCATCTTTGGAAAATTGAGCTTTTTTAACAAAAAAAAAGTGACCTTGGTGAAATTTTTGGATATTATAAAGAACTTTGAGATTTTTCTTCCTTTAAAAAATTTTTTTGGATTTAATCCAGTCTACAAGTCATTTTGCCAACTTTGGTTTTCTAAAAACTGTTTATGCCAAATTTCAAAGAAGTAACCTGTTTTTTTTTCTTCTAAATCTAGGTTTATTTCAAGAGATAATATTATTCTATTCTACTTTACTTTTGCTTGAGCAATATGTCACTTACTCTTACTATAGTTTGGTGGTGTTGTTACTCTGGGGACAAAACTACAATACTCAGTGATCTTATATCTGCCCAAACTGTTTTTTTTTTTTTTTTACATTCTTCTAAATTCTTCCTATTTCAAAATGCAACTGCTTTTGGAAGGCTTTAAATTCACACTATGGTACATTAGTATTCATTAATTTGTTCAACAAATATTTATTAAACAGAAACAAAGTTTAAATACGAATTATAGTTAGCATTATAGCACTTCAGTATTTGAATAGTGCTTTGTACCTATCTCATTTTACCTCAAACAGCCCTGGGAGGCTGATGTTATTATCCTCCCTACTTTACAGTTGGGGAAACTAAAGTTGGCAGAGATGAAATTACTTTTCCAGGGTAGAACAGTTAGTAAGTGTCTGATGTTGAATTTGAAATCATATCTTACTGATTGCAGATCTAGTGTTCTATTCCCTGTTACCTAGCTACCATAATAATAATAATAGTTTTATGTAGCACTTTAAGGTTTACAAAGTGTTTTATATATATTAGGTCATTTGATCCTCACAACAATCCTATAAGGTAGGTACTATCATTATCACTGGTTTATAGATGTGCCTATATATAGGCACAAAGAGGTTAAGTGACTTGCCCGGGGTCACACAGCTAATAAGTGTCTGGGTGAGGACTTGAAGCTCCATGCTTTTATCCATGTGTATATCTACCATATCACCTAGCATAGATAAATCATAGGCTCTGTGCAGTTTACATTCAAAGAGGATTACAAGACACAAATATAGATACCTATACTATACAAGATTATATTACCAGTGTGTTGAATAGCTACCAAAACAAGGTGCCATGTGAAGTCCAAAGGTAAAGGTTGTTATCAAATGAGACTATCAGAGGAAACTCCACGGAGGATGTAATATTCAAGATGTTTTTTGTTTATTTTTTAAGCAATTGGGGTTAAATAACTTACACGGCCAGTTATTTCTGGGTATGGTGCTAACTATCTGAGCCCGGATTCGATCCCCAGGTCATCCCAACACTGGGGCCTATTCTCTTACTCGCTGAGACACCTGGCCACCCCTAAGCAATTGGGGTTAAGTAACTTGCTCAAAGTTACACAGCCAGGTGTTTCTGTGTGGGTGCTAAGTATCTGAGCCCGGATTTGATCCCCAGGTCATCTGGGGCCAGTGCTCTTACTTGCTGTGCTACCTGGCTGCCCCTCAAGATGGTTTTTAAAAGAAGTGTCATTGATTGATATAAAATATGTTTAATATGATTGTACATGTATAACTTATATCAGATTACATGCTGTCTTGAGGAGGGGGAAGGCAGAGAGGGGAGAAAATTTAGAATTCAAAATCTTATAAAAGTGAATGTTGAAAACTAAAAATAAAGAAATTTTTAAAAAGACAGCAACAAAAAAGTGTTAGAATTCCACATGCAAAAAGGGAGAGCATGCCAGGCATAGGAAACAGAGTGTGTGAGACCACTGAGGTAGGGGAAGGAGACTGTCATTTGTGTTTAAAAAGGTGGGGTGTGGGAAAGAGAAAGATTAAGTCAGTCTGGCTAGGGTATAGAGTACATTGGGTGAGTAGTAATATGAGAAGTCCATGTAATATGAGATGTCCAGACAGGTATGACTCTTTCAGATTGTGAAGGACTTTAAGTAGCAAGGGGAAAAGGATTCTGATACTTAAGGGGTAGTACATAAATGTCACTTAAAGTGACCACAATCTTATGGACAATGATTTGAAGGACTGGGTGGATGAAGAAGAAAATAGAAGCAAGAAGATCTTTTAGCAGATTATTTATGGAAGTAGTCCAGGTGGGTAGTAATTAGGCTCTCTGCTAGGGTAGTAACAGTGAAATGAAGAGAAAATGAATTTGAGAGATGTTATAGAAGTAGGAATTACAAGACTTGGTCATAGAGGTTATGAGCCAGGGATGGGGAAGTATCAGAGATAACCACAAAGTTATGAACTTGGTAGCATTGATGAATCATGGTACTACAGATAAAAAAAAAGTGAAGTTGAAAGAAAGTTTAGGGGAAAAGATCATGATCTCAGTTTTGGAAATGTTGAGCTTGAGGGCTAATAGAATATATAAATAGAGAGAATTTTGTATGTGATATAGGAGGGAGCAATATCTGTCCCATAAATTTTCCTTAAAATGTATTGAAAATATCCTAAAAAATTAAGTGTCCCAAAGGATTAAAACTTTGGCCCTTAATATAGATTCTTGGTGGTGTAAAGACAACAGACAGATCATGAGGAAAAAGGGATTGCTTTTTCTCAGGCTTGACTGATACCATCATAGCCAATAAGAAGCTGCACTTAACTTAATCAATGCAAGACCCTTTCTATGCTGCGGCTAAGTAAATCTTCTGTTGACAGTCATAGTATCTGTGAGTCTTCATGTTCAACCTAAGGTTCCATACTGGCCTGAATTAGGTCCAGACTGCAAAAATTAGCAAGTCAAGAGTATTGGATTGAAATGGCTATGTTTTTCTGGCAGTGCCAGCCACATGCAGTGAGACATCTCCTATTACAACCAGGAGATTAAAGAGTAAGCAGTCTGTGAGTATTCAGGAAGTAGATATGCTGTTGGATTTGGCAAGAGACATTGGTGACTTTTGAGAGAGCAATTTTGGTAAGGTGATGGCAGGGTCAGAAGCAAAATTGCAAGGGGATGAGGAGAGAATTGATAATGAAGAGGTGGAGGCATTGATGACAGCATGTCATTGTGAGTTTTGGAGGGAAAGAGAATTTGCATATCAAAGTTCCTCTTACCTTAATTTCCTGCCTACAAACACAAGTCCATATTGCTGTGCCCTTTCCAGAGGCAAATATAGCATTGATTCGACAATGAGGATATTGGGGGGATGGGTTAGTTTCACCCAGGCATGATTTCTGGTGATATGGTTGGGAAGTTGGAGCAACATCAAATTCCTGGATAGAGATGCTAAGAAATTTTGTCATAACCAACAGAAGAATTAGAACAGGAGATTTTATAAGCTTTCAGTGGTTTCCCTTATAAATAAAAGATGGGGGAGGGGCGGAATCAAGATGGAGGCATAGAAACAGGACTTCCTTGGGGCTACAGCTCTCACCTCCTCCAATTCATGTAAAAGGTGCTCTGAAGATTCTTTGGAGGTACAGAACCCACAAAATGACACAGACAAGCTAACCTCCCACTGAGGACAGCCCGGCAGGCTGGCAGCAAACAGTCAGTGCAGCAATCTTGGAGGCAACCAAGGCCCCGAGCAATCTGGAGGTTTTTAGCCCCAGGGAGGGCCTGACCAGCAGCTAGTTGGAGTGACTTCAGATCCCCGGCAGCTATGGCGGTTTCCAGAATTATCAACACATAGATGCTAAGGACAAAGTGAGAGGTCAGTGAAGAGTGGACTTTGGCATCCAGTAGTTGGGAGTGTGGTCAGATTCTGCATCCAGGGTGAGAAGCCACTGAGGAGCCACAGAAATGCAGCCACCACCATGTGGCAGCTTCAGCTCCTGTTCAGCAGTTTGCCAGGGGACCAAGTGACCAGTCTGAAGGGTAATTGCTCTTGCTTTAGCCTGCTTGGATCTGGATTGCAGTCTAGGGTGGAGGTCCTGGGGTGTGCGAACAGCTTGACAGAGTGTGTGGAGGCTTCAGAGAGGGCACCCAACTAATACCTTCAGCAGCTGAGAAAAACCCAGAATTTGGTACGAAGCTCCCCTGTCTGGTAGCAGAGTCCTACTGGGGCAAAAAGCCCAAAAGTCAAGTAATTGAGTGGCAACATGAGCAAATGAGGAAAGCAAAGTAAACAGAGCAACCCAACATTACATTCCTATTTTTGAGGACAAAGAGGATCAAAGCATGGACCAGGAGGAAGACAGTGAAGTCAGAACTCCTGCACCAAAAGCTTCCAAGAAAAATATGAACTGGTTACAGGCCATAGAGGACCTTAAGAAGCAGATAATAAAAGTGGAGGAAAAATTGGGAAGAAATGAAAACGATGCAAGAAAATTATGAAATGAGAGTCAATAGCCTGACTGAGGAAAATAACACCTTAAAAAACAGACTAACTCAAATGGCAAAAGAGGCTCAAAAAGGCAATGAGGAGAAGAATGCCTTAAAAAGACAAATTTGCCAGATAGAAAAAGCATCTCAAAAGCTCACTGAGGAGAATCATTGCTTCAGAATTAGATTGGAACAAATGGAAGGTAATGACTTTATGAGAAATCAAGATGCTGTTAAACAGATCCAAACAAATGAAAGAATAGGAGACAATGTGAAATATCTCATTGGAAAAACCACTGAACTGGAAAATAGATCCAGGAGACATAATTTAAAAATTATTGGACTACCTGGAAGCCATGATCAAAGAAAGAATCTAGAAATCATCCTCCAAGAAATTCTCAAGGAAAACTGCCCTGATGTTTTAGAACCAGAGGGCAAAATAGAGCTTGAAAGAAACCAGTGATCACCCACTGAAAAAGACCCCAAAAAGAAAACTCCTAGGAATATTATAGCCAGGTTCTGAAATTCCCAGATCAAGAAGAGAATATTACAAGCAGCCAGGAAGAAACAATTTGAATATTGTGGAAACACAATCAGGATAACTTAGGATCTGGCAGCTTCTACACTGATGGATTGAAGGGCTTGGAATATGATATTCCAGAGGTCAAAGGAGCTGGGATTAAAACCAAGAGTCACCTACCCAGCAAAACTGAGTATCATGTTTCAGGGGAAAATATGGTCATTCAGTGGAATAGAGGAATTTCAAGTATTCTTGCTGAAAAAACCAGAGTTGAATAGAAAATTTGACATTCAGATACAAGAAGCAAGAGAAGTATGAGAAGGTAAACAGGGAAAAGAAATCATAAGGAACTTATCAGAGTTGAACTATTAACATCCCTACATGGAAAAATGGTAATTGTAACTGATGAAACTTTTCTCAGTATGAAAATAGTTGAAGGGAATAGAAATATATATATGTTTATATCGGAGGATGTATGGGCATATGAATACATATGTGAATGTGTGTATATATGTTTATAGGTATACATAGATAGAGGGCACAGACCAATTTAATAGGAAAGGATGATACTTAAAAGGTGAAATTAAGAGGTAAGAGAAGAATATAATTAGAGGAGATGGGGAGAGACAGAATGGGGTCAACTATCTCATATAGAAGAGGCAAAGGAAAATGGTTACAATGGAGGGGAAGAATAGGAAGGCAAAAGGGAATGGGTCAACCTTATTCCCATTGAATTTGGCTTGAGGAGGGAATGAAATACACACTAAATAGGGTATCTCACCCTCCAGGAGAGTAGGGAGGTAAGGGGATGAGAGGGGGGATGATGGAAGGGAGGGCAGGCTGGGGGGGAGGGAATTTGTAAGCACCACCTTTTGAAAAGGGATGGGATCAAAGTAGAGAATACAGGTGGGAGGTTGGATAGCAAGGAGGGAAATATAATCAGTCTTTTACAATATATCCACTATGGAAATGTTTTGCATAGCTACACATGTTCAACCTATCCTGAATTGCTTATCTTCCCAGTAAGGGTGGGTGACAAGGGAGGTAGGGAAAGAATCTGGAATTCAAAGTTTTAAAATCAAAAGTTTAAAAAATATATATTCTTATTCTTCTTATTATTATTATTTTACATGTAACTGGTAAATAAGATATACAGGCACTGGGGCATAGAGATCTACCATGCCCTACTGGGAAGTCAGAGGGGAAATGGGCGAAGATATAGGAGAGAGCATATTGGGGAAGGGGATATTCAGTGGGATTACTGTTTTGGGGTCATGGGTAGGGGAAAAATGGGGAGAAAATTTGTAACTCAAAATCTGGTGGAAATGAATGATATAAACTAGAAGTTAATAAAGCATTTGAAAAATGAAAAAAAAAAATTATACCCTAATGAAGTCAAGCCCCTTCCCACTACTATCTCTTCTTTCATTGGCTGGGAGTCTGGCTTATAATCTGAGTGTGAAAGCCTGCTACTATCTCTTAGTGGCTGGGAAGTGGATTTACAATCTGGGTGCAAATTTTCCTCCAATGATAAGGAAAAACGAAATAGGGGATAGCCAATCCAAATGTACCTATCCTTATTTGGCAAAGGTCACAGTGAAGAAGGGGGAAGGGGTCTAAGAGATTCCTAAAATTCCTGAAGGGCTTAAAGCTGATTTAAGCAAGGGAAGTGGGGAAGGGTTCTATGTTGTGTAATTTCGTAGAAAACCCAGGACTCAGGTCTGTCCAGTCTTACAAAATCTGCCTCTGGTTTTGAGATAGTCCTCTTCCCTTCTCCTCACTCTGAGGAGTCTTCACAGAGGGTGTAGAGAGAAAGTGTACCCCACTCAATACAACAAGCTTAGAAATGAAAGAGATATCGAGAATACCACTGCTGTGTGCCAGCAAAGGAGTATTAGCATCTTAGGTCAAATATGCAAACCTTCAAATAGGTTATGTGAATTCCATTGAGGAAAAAAAGATGGAAGTAGGTCAGGGAAAATAATCACCATTCAATAAGTCAAAGACATATAGAAATAGTTTTGTTATACCTATTTTGTATATAGTAGACTCTATTCAAAATAGAAGCCAATTCATATGGAGTTCTCAGCAAAAAGAAAATAAAAACATCCTTTCCCTTTTCTCTCTTGATGTTGTATTGATTGGAGAAGAATAAGACTGTAAAAGGATAGCTTAATTTTTCCATATAAGGCTTCCTGGGAAAAACAAAGGAAAGGAAACAAAGAGCAATAAGTGTTTATTAGGGGCAGATTATTTTACTTTAATAGTTGGTCACAAATATCAAACATACATATTTCAATTATTGCATTGCTATACAATAAGCTATGCATCACAATTTCAAATTTCCTACTCTGAAAATTTTTTTACCTTTTTTTTTCTTTTTGGAGGGCAATTGGGGTTAAGTGACTTGCCCAAGGTCACACAGCTAATAAGTATGTCAAGTGTCTGAGGCCAGATTTGAACTCAGATCCTCCTGACTCCAGGGCCAGTGTTCTATTCACTGTGCCACCTAGCCGCCCCTGAAAACTTTCTTACAAAAATAAAACTAAACTACAAAGTATTTATTTAAAAGTAACCATTTTTCAAACAAATTCTAACAAAATGGTAAAATATTTCTTGTAATTAATTCCATTATGCACAGAAAATGGAAATTAAAAATACATAAAATGGTTAATCATGCAGAACAGAAACATCAAAAAGGCAATGATAGCATAAGAAAATGATCATAAAGAAGAAAGAAAACACAAGAAAACATACAAGATGGCACTGCAGGGAAAGAGTAGCAGGTAGGAGACCTAATCACTTTATTCATCTAAAGATTAAATAGAAACTAATATTTCAAGCAAGGGAAAAGAAAACAAATCCAGCAATTATTCTTTTTTTTTTGTACAGTAATTTCAAGTGCTAAATGTTAATTTGTCTCATGCTTAGCAACAGGTATTAACATATCTGTTCACTGTGTTTATATTCTTTATGTAAACTGTAAGATTATCAAAGTTAAAACACAATTTTCTTTAGTGATATCCACTTGTGGTCCATAATTAAGGTATAACTTGTTAGCCTGAGAAATAATTGCCTTGCTTATTTAAAGCAAAGAGAAGATAATTAATTAATTTTCTAACAGTTCTTCCCAGCTCAAATCTTTAGTATTTGACAACTTCACTATGAAAAAGAATAGTACAAAGTATAATAAGGCCAAAGGGTCATAGATTAATGAATAATTAGTTGAGTGAATGAATATAGAATGGAAAACCATTTAAGTGCTTACTAAATTCTAAGTCTTACTAAGTTTTCTGTTCCCTGGAGAAGGAAGTGACAAACCACTCCAGTATCTTTGCCAAGAAAACCCCATGGACAATATGGTCCATTTGGGCATGAAGAGTCAGATGTGACTAAACAAGTCCTAAGTGCTGGGTATACAAATACAAATAGGACAGTCTTTGCTCTCACATTTTTTTTTTTTAGCAATAGGGGTTAAGTAACTTGCTCAAGGTTACATGACCAGGTGTTTCTGGGTGGGTGCTAAGTGTCTGAGCCTGGATTTGATCCCCAGGTCATCCTGACACTGGAGCTGGTGCTCTTACTCACTGAGCCACCTGGCTGCCCTGCTCTCACATTTTCATAGAGAAAGAACATACATATAAGCAGTGTGCAGGAAGGAGCTGTTTGAATAGGAAAATGGTAATTCGAGTCATGGGACAACTGATTCATATGTTCTTATCAAGAATGGTATTGCTGATTTGATTACTATTCTCAGAGTCAGAGGTAAAGGGGAAAGGGGAATACATATCCCAAAATATGACATGGGGATGGCAAAAAAGAGATGTGGTGGACCTGAGACCAGGCTATAAGCTGAATGAACCCAAAACAGAGCCCAGAGTTGTAAGAGTGAGTAGGCCTGGGCAGAGTTGGAGGCTAGAGAGCAGGAGACCTGACAGAGATGGCCAACACATCTAGAGCTGGAAATTACCTAAGAGATCATCTAGTTTAACCTCCTCCATTTTATTTTTAGGGAACTTGTGACAAAGGAATATTAAGTGACTTATCTATGGCCACACAGGTAAAAAGTATCAAAAGGATTTCTAGAACAGTAATGAATTCATAGCATGTTCCTGGACCCCTCCCCCAAAAAGGCAACTAAGGGTTTATATGAAAAAGAGACAGGCAGGTATTGTAACCAGAGCACTGAAGAGCACTCAAAATATCAGACTGACACTGTTTCATGAGACCATGTAATGTGCTATGAGGATATTCCAACTTCTTATGACATCTCTTGTATACACACCCTCTCTCCTCTGTCATTACCACCACCCTGGTGCAAGCCCTTATAACTTTACTCCTAGATTATTGCTATAGACTGCTAGTTGGTCTTTCTGCCACAAGTATCACTATATTCCAGTCCATTCTCCATGCAGCAGTTAAATTAATCTTCCTTAAGCGTGTATGACCATAATCTATGCCAACCCCATGGATTCAATAGACACCACTAGTTACCTATTACCTCTATGATTAAATATAAAATCCTTTGGCCTTTAAAGTCCTTCATAATCAGCCTCCTCCCAGTTTTCCAGTCTTTTTCATACCTTACTCTTTTCCCCATATGCCAAACTCCAGTGATTCTGGTCTCCTGGCTGTTTTTGAACAAGATACTCCATCTCCTGATTTAATTTTCACTAACTATTCCCCATCCCAGAACTCATTGTCTTCTCAATTCTGTCTCCTGGTTTCCTTTAAGTTTCAGCTAAGTCCCACCTTCTGCAAATAAATCATTCCTCATCATTCTTAATTTTAGTGGCTTTCCTCTGAGATGATCCAATTTATCTTCTATGTATTTTGTATGTACACAGTTGCTTGTATGTTGTCTCTTGCTTTAGACTGTAAGCTTCTTGAGCCAGGGACTGATTGTTTTGCCATTCTTTGTAACCTCAGTGCTTAGTATAGTGCCTAATATGGAGCAAGAATATAACAAATGCTTGTTGACTGACTAACTGGACAAGACTGAGTGGAACAAAGGAGCTCTGGCACCTAGGATGTTAGGAACTTGATTTCTCTTTCTTCTGTTTTATTGTGGTGAGTGAAGGAGGCTCACTCCTTGGTTTGGGGCCTAGGACTATACTGTTTCATAGTCTACAGAGAGCAGAAGAGATGACAAAGATGTCTTTTTTATTTACTCCAGAAGAGTGAATGATAACAGTTACTGAGCATGTGACTGAGGCATGGAAACAGAGTATAGTCTAGTGATTAGACCATAGTTGGAATAGATGTCTGGAAGACTTGATTTTTAATCCTCCTTCAGGTAGCTAAGTGTGTGACCTTGGGCAATCACTTAACTTTTCTGAGTTTCACTTCCTTCTTCTATAAAACTGAGATAATAAATGAGTTAATAAAATTTTCTTTTTTTAAAAAAAAGTTAACATAAGTTTTTTTTTTTTTTTTCCAAAACCTGCTACGTAAACAGATTCTGCTTTCTGGTGAGCACATTGTCCATAAAATAAAAAGTAAATTAAGAAAGCAAGCATATAATTTTAGGAGATTGGCATCCCAGTATGAATCCTCTTTGTCAATTGAGTCATCCCCTGCCCCAACTCCCATCTTGTATATGATAATAACTCTTGAAACTGCTAACAAAAAAAAAGAGATCCCATATGTAGTCTTGAATGATTTCATTAACCTCACAAACTACTAAATATTAAGAAGAAATCACAAATAATGAGGTTCTGGAACCAAACTTAACAGTTCAGTTAATTTTGCAGCAATGCAGCTGCAAAATAATTCCCTTGGGCAAGACATGAGTAGGTGATGTATTATTGTACTTACCTAATACTTGCTTGAAAGAGTTGAAATGTACAAAACAAAAATGTAGATGACACATGGAAGCAAAAGTGTAGCTATCTATTCTTGTACAAGTAAGGGTAATGGGAAGCCCTTTGATCTAGATCTTACTGGTAGGAGTAACATGCTGACCTCTCTGTGCAAATTAGGTTTAGTTTTTCATTAAAAGGTATTGAAACTGTCTTTTACTTAGATGACTCAATGTACTAAAAACTCATGTTGTTGATGTCACTTCCTGGTTGCCTGAGTACAAAGCTGTCAAGAGAGTTCCAGGTGCTCTCTGATGCTTGGCTGATGGAAAACAATGGACAACTCAAGTGATTTAGGCAAAGGAACAGGACCCTGTTGAATCAACTGGAGGTGTCCTCACCAAAATGTTCTTATGCTCTGGCTAAGTAAATCTCTTTTCGTTTTCTGTAGAATGATCTCTGAGTCCCTTTTTTGTTTCAGTATCCAAGGCGGCTGGCGTTACTAATGGAGGACCAGATCAGGAAGTCTCCAAAATGGATACAATCTAGAAATGTTATTGCCTGGTATTGTTATTAGTTTCTAATTCCTGCTTTCCTCATTTTATCCTTTCAACTCTCTAAGATTCAGCTTATTGAAGTGATTAGAGAGCTAACCTCAAATACAAGAAGACCTGGTTTCAAGTCCATCTTCTAACCTTTGTTGGCTCTGTGACCCTAGGCAAGTCACTTATTATCTCAGTGATCTTTGACTCAGGAATCAAATGTTCAATGAATGGATGGAAGAAAAAACCTACCTGAAGCAGATTAAAATGTAATGAGGAGATATTTGACAAAATAAATAAATATAACGAAACACAGATTGTTATTATAAATTCTTACATTTTAAAACTAAGTCAATATGCACTGCCCAGAGATCCTTACTTCCAATTAGTAGCTCCAATTTCAACAGTGTGACACCACTGTTCCAGTCATCTTCCTAAATTGCAGGGAAAAGTGTCTTGTCAAGTCATTTTCCTCACCCAGGATATTCCTTTACTATTCAGTATCACTGGCCTTTTGTGCTATTCCTTGAACACTACACACTATCTCCCAAGTGTCTGCCTATATATAGGAAGTCCCCCATGACTGCAATACCCTCCCTTCTTACTTTTGTCCCATGGCCTTTCTGAGTTTCTTCAAGATTCAGTTTGTCACCACTTCTGCAAGAGGTCTCTTCAGATGTTTCCTTTTGCTTTTCTTCTCTCACTGCTAATGGCTTCCCTCTAAGATTACCTTCCAGTCAAAAGCCTGGGGAAAACAAGTTGACTGTTTTTCTTGTATGTACATAGTTGTTTGCATGTTGTCTTCCCCATTAGAATGTGGGCTCCTTGAGGGCAGGAAGCATGTCTCTTGTCTTTTTTTTTATCTCCTCAGTGTTTAGCCTGGTGACAGGCACACAATGTATGTTGACTGACCAATGGAATGACAGTGTATCTCTATCCTTGCTTGTATCTATTCTTTCCTTTCCATCCTCAGTACCATTTCATTTTACATATTGCTTCCAGATTAATCTTTTCAAAATACTCTTTTCCTCATGAGATGGCCCAATTCAAAAGCTTTTAATGACTCCATTGCCTCCAAGATAAAGTATAAACTACTTAGGCATTCAAATCCTTCTAAAGTCTTTCATTTCTGTTCAACACCAGTGATGTCACACTCAAATAGAAAGTGGAGAGGGGGCACTAAACCATACATAAAGATATCTCTAGACTGCATATTGACACTTTTAAAATGCAATATTTATGTTTTTTTAAATCTATTTTGTTAAACATTTCCTAAATATACTTTAGTCTGATTCCTTAGCACTCAGGAGTGTTGTGGGCCACACAGGGTAAATGTTTCTATACCAACAAAATAATATAATCACTGGGTCATATTTTAAAATATTTCCACTTCCTAAAATGCTCTTTTCTTTCCTAGGAACCTGTTAGAATTCAATACATCTTTCACAGACCAATTCAAATCCTACCTCTTTATTGAAAATTTCCCAGACTATCCCACCCACTGTGATAAACCTGCCATTTCTTTTTTTTTATTTCTCATAATAATGTTTTAATAATATTTTGTTTTCCCCCAATTACCTGTACAAAAAAATTTAATATTCATTGGTTTTTTTTTAAGTTTTGAGTTCCAAATTCTATTTCTCCCTCCCTCCCTTCCTTCACCCCTTCCTAAGAAGGTAAACAAGCTGATATAGATTATACATGCCAATCATGTAAAGTATTTCCATATTAGTCATTTTGTGGAAGAAAATTCAAACTCAAAAGGAAGGAAGGGAGGAAGGAAGGGAGGAAGGAAGGAAGGAAGGAAGGAAGGAAGGAAGGAAGGAAGGAAGGAAGGAAGGAAGGAAGGAAG
>NW_027187336.1:15314289-15316969 GCF_028583685.1 Petaurus breviceps papuanus
AAGGAAGGAAGGAAGGAAGGAAGGAAGGAAGGAAGGAAGGAAGGAAGAAAGGAAGGAAAAAAAGAAGCCAGGAAGGAAAGAAAAAGAAAAGAGAAAGGGGGGAGGAAGTAGGGAGGGAAGAAAGAAAGGGAGGGAAACTATTATGTTTTAGACTGTATTCAAACAGCATTAGTTCTTTCTCTGGAGGAGGATAGTATTTTTCATCATGAGTCCTTTGGAATTGTCTTAGATTGTTGTATTGCTGATAATTGCTAAGTCATTCACAGTTCTTCATCATCTAATGTTGCTGTTACTGTGTACAATGTTCTCTTGGTTCTGCTCACTTCACTTTGTACCAGTTGTATTGTCTTTCCAGTTTTTTTCTGAAACTATCCAGCTCATTCATATTTTACAGTAAAATAATATTCTATGACAATCATATACCACAACTTGTTCAGGCATTTCCCAATTGACGGGTATCCCTTCAATTTCCAATTCTTAGTCCCCATAAAAAGACCTGCTATAAATATTTTTGTACAAATCAGTTCTTCTCCTCTTTTTCAGTCTTGGGGTTACAGATCTAGTAGTGGTATTGTTGGATCAATAGTTCCAAATTGCTCTCCAAAATGTTTGGATAATTTCACAACGCCACCTACAATGTATTAGTGTCCCAGTTTTCCAAAATCCCCTCCAACATTTATAATTCTCCTTTTTTGTCATACTAGACAGTCTGACAGATATGAAGTGATACCTCAGAATTAAGACAATTTGCATTTCTCTCATCAACAGTGATTTAGAACATTTTCCACATAACTTTTAACTATGGAATGATTTGTATTGTTTTAAATTTGACTCATTTTTCTATATCTGAAAAAAATGAGACCTTTAACAGATATACTTGCACCCCAATTTCCTGATTTCCTTTGGTTGCATTGGTTTTGTTCATACAAAACCTTTTTTATTTACTGTCAAAATTATTCATTTTACATTTTGTAAGTGCTCTCTATATCTTATTTCATCCTAAATTTTCCCCCTTTCCATAGGTAAATTCAATAGGTAAATTATTCTTACGCTCTCCTGATTTACTTATGGTATCACACTTTATGTCTAAATCATGTACCCATTTTGACCTTATCTTGGTATTTGATATGAGATGTTGGTTTAGGCCTAGTTTCTGCCATACTATTTTCTAGTTTTCCCAGAAATTTCTGTCAGATAATAAGTATTTGTTCTAGAAGCTTGGATCTTTAGTTTTATAAAATACTAAATTTCTATGGTCAAACTACAATGTGCTGTGCACCTAATCTATTTCATTCCACCACTCCATTTCTTTGCCAGTACCAGATTGTTTTGATGATTACTGCCTTATAATATAGCTTATGATCTGGTACAGCTAGCCCAAAACCTCCCATTTCTTCCCCCTTCCCCCACTTAATAATATTCTATTTTTTTCCAATTACATGTAAGGATGGTTTTCAACATTCATTTTTACAAGATTTTGAGTTCTAAATTTTTCTCCCTTCCTCCCTCCCCTCCTTCTCCCCAATACAGCAAGCAAACCAATATAGTAAACCCCTCATTTCTTAATCCCTAAAGCAAGAGTTCTTAATCTGGGGTCCAATGAACTTAAATCCAGGTCTTCCTGATTCCAAAGGCAGCCCTTATTCCCTATGCCATTCTGCCTCCAAAAAACCCTAAGAGGTCAAATAATTTTCCTAGAATCACTCAGCCAGTATCAGTCAGACCTTGAATCCAGTCAGGTTTTCCTAACTCTAAGACCAGCCAGCCTTGTATCCACTATGCCAGGCTGCATAATGGATAACATATACTTTCCTCATATGGCATATTTACATCATGATCCTTGTCATTCACCTCTAGATATAATCTAGTTTGCCAGTATCTTTGTAACATGTGGTACCCAGAACAGAACAGATATGATTTTTACTACCTAAGGGAAATGACATGATAAGGACATGCTTTGGGGGAATGAGGGGTGTGGGGGGGAACCTCCCTTTCTACTTCAACTGCTTCCCTTTCCACCTTCACTTTGTAGTCCTCTGCATCTGTGGTGCCCTTCTCCTAGGACCTTGCCTTTTCTCTAAAGTCTAATGTACTGATATGTATGAAGTCAATGAAGGAATGAATAAAGCATTTATTAAGTGCTTATTATATGCAAACGATGATATGATTTGCAGTTGGTTTTTGATTTTTGTCCACTGAAAGTCATGTCATCATTTCCCTGATGTCAAGGTCCTCTTCAAAAACGAAGGACAAATACAACCTGTGAGTAGTCTGACCTGCCTGAATGGGACCCAGCCAGCTGAGTAACTCAGCACATCCTTAACTTCTCCTTCTTCTTTTCCTCCTCTCCAAAGGAAGCTGCCCAGAGAACTTGAGGTTTACTGGCTAGATTCCTGTCTTTCTTCCTTCCTTCCTTTCTTCCTTCCTTCCTTCATCCCTCCCTTCCTCTCTCCCTCCCTCCCTCCTTCTCTCTGTCTCTCTTTCTTTCTTTCTTTCTTTCTTCCTTCCTTCCTTCCTTTCTTTTTCTTTCTTTCTTTCTTTCTTTCTTTCTTTCTTTCTTTCTTTCTTTCTTTCTTTCTTTCTTTTTCTTTCTTTCTTTCTCTTTCTTTCTTTCTTCCTTCCTTCCTTCCTTCCTTTCTTTCTTTCTTTCTTTCTTTCTTTCTTTCTTTCTTTCTTTCTT